>NC_088235.1:69570697-69733197 GCF_036934945.1 Oncorhynchus masou masou
TTGTGGCAAACCTCTTCAAGGTTAGGAGTGTTTGTCACAAACTAAGTGGTAAACTGTCACCAAATCACCCAAGAATGAGAGTTCTTTCGAACAGGACCGTACCTGTGTGTTTGTTTCTCCGTCCTGGTCCACCCAGGCCGTAGGCGAGGTCAAGGATAGCAGGATTCGGTACACGAATCGGGTTCTCGGTAGGTCCAGGTCCAAACGCCAACAGGTAAGTCCAAAACAGTCCAACTCATACACGGTAAATCCAGCCAATCTCTATTGTCTTTCTCTATTGTTCATAGATCCTTCCAGCACTCTCTTCTTCTCTTCCTGGTTTTTCTTGACCCTTTATCTGTGGGTTGGCTCCACCTTCTGAGGGTTCCCCTTGCTTCTGGGACTTGTGGTCGGCCATTTTGTGATCTGTAGTTCTGACAGGGGTGGCCATTTTAGTGATCGGGCAGAGCCCGTTTATTTGTTCTGCTCTCACATATCTGCCATTTACCACTCGACCCCCTTCTTTGCCACATCTCTCCCCCTAGATCCGACCCCCTAGGTCGGGCTACCGCAGCAAAATATGCGTGCATGCGGGATAACCCATCCACGTTTCCCATTTCCTTCCCTGCTCTGTGTTTCAAGTCAAAATGAAACGGTTGGAGACTCAAAAACCACCGCATCACCCGAGCATTCTTCTCTTTAGCCCTATGCATCCAGGTGAGTGGGGCATGGTCACTGATGAGGGTGAAGTGGCGCCCCAGCAGGTAGTATTTCAGGCTTTCTAGAGCCCACTTTACTGCCAGCGCCTCTTTCTCAACGACTGAGTAGTTGGTTTCCTGTGGTTTCAGCTTCCTGCTTAAAAACAGGATGGGGTGTTCCACCCCTTCTACCTCTTGGGATAGCACTGCTCCCAAGCCGACCTCTGAGGCATCCGTCTGAACTATAAACTCTCTCTCAAAGTCTGGTACCACCAGCACTGGATTACAGCAGAGAGCCTCCTGTAATGTCCTAAATGCTTTGGTGGCCCTTTTATCCCATTTGACCATGTTTGGCCCTCTGGCTCTAGTCATGTCGGTAAGTGGGGCGGCCACTGTGGCATAACTTGGGATGAACTTCCGGTAGTAACCCGTCAGCCCTAGGAAGGCTCGAACCTGCTTCTTATTTACTGGTTTCGGCCATTCTCTAATTGCCTTCACCTTCTTATGTTGGGTTTGATTAACCCTCTTCCCACAGTGTATCCCAGATACTCTGTTTCCTCTAACCCCACATAACACTTGGCAGGGTTTGCCGTGAGCCCTGCCTTTCTAAGGGCGTCTAACACTGCCTGTACCCGGGGTAAGTGGGATTCCCAATCTGGGCTGTAGATCCCCATGTCATCTAAATAAGCTGCGGCATATGCTTTGTGCGGTTTTAGGACTTTGTCCATGAGCCGTTGAAAGGTGGCTGGGGCCCCGTGTAAGCCGAATGGCATGACGGTGTATTGAAACAAACCGTCAGGTGTTGCAAAAGCTGTCTTTTCTTTGGCCCTGGGGGTCAGAGGAATTTGCCAGTACCCTTTTGTCAGATCAAGAGTCGTAATGTACCGAGCATTACCAATTTTCTCCAGTAGTTCATCTACTCGGGGCATGGGGTAGGCATCAAACTTGGAGATTTCATTTACCTTCCGAAAGTCGTTACAGAACCACAAAGACCCATCGGGTTTGGAGACCATCACAATTGGGCTAGACCACTCACTATGTGACTCTTCGATCACTCCAGCTGTCAACATTTTCTCCGCCTCTGCTCTAATCGCGACCCGTCGAGCCTCGGGTACCCGATATGGCCTCATACTCACTTTTCTCCCTGGTAGGGAAACGATATCATGAGCCGTAACCTCAGTTCGGCCAGGCACCTCTGAAAACACATCTCTTCTTCTGGATCAGGGTCTTTACTTCCTGTACTTGTGCTGGGGACAGAGTGGGTGAGATATTTACTTCGGCTGTCTCCTGAATGTGTGTGGGGTATGTGACCATTAGTATTTCTCTCTCTCCATGATTTTAACAGATTTGTGTGATAAATCTGTTCCTGGGGCCGTCGACCTGGCTGTCGGATCCGATAATTGACTTCTCCTATTCTCTCCAGTACTTCATATGGTCCTTTCCATGTGGCCAGTAGTTTACACTCTACCGTGGGGATCAGCACTAACACCTTATCTACCGGTTGAAATTCCCTCAGGGTAGCCTGCCGGTTATAAGTGTGCCGCTGGTGATCCTGTGCTTGTCTCATGTGCTCTCTGACGATGGGCATGACTGTGGCTATCCTGTCTTGCATTGCCGTGACGTGCTCTATGACACTAATATACGGGGTGGATTGGTGCTCCCAGGTTTCCCGGGCGATGTCTAAGATTCCCCGGGGATGCCTCCCATATACCAGCTCAAAGGAAGAAAACCCCAGCGAGGAACCTCTCTAATGGCAAACATCAGATAAGGCAACATGCAATCCCAGTTCTTCCCATCCTTATCGATTACCTTCCTGAGCATTGACTTCAGGGTCCGGTTGAATCTCTCGACCAGCCCGTCCGTCTGAGGATGGTAAACCGATGTCCTCAACTGTTTCACCTGCCACAGTTTACAAAGGTCCGCCATAATTCGGGACATAAAGGGGGTCCCCTGGTCGGTAAGGATCTCCTTTGGAACCCCTACCCTGCGAACAAGAGCACTAATTCCTTTGCAATATTCTTGGAAGCCATCATCCGAAGGGGAATGGCTTCTGGGTAGCGAGTGGCATAATCTAGAAGGACCAGAATGTATTGGTGCCCTCTGGCGGATTTGGGTAGTGGGCCCACTAAATCCATCGCTATCCTCTCAAATGGTGTTTCGATTATGGGGAGTGGCACTAACGGGCTTCTAACAGCTGGTCGGGGAGCTGTTAACTGGCACTCCGGGCACTCTCCACAATGCCGAGCCACTTCAGCTTGAATTCCTGGCCAGTAAAACCTCCTTACAATCCGGTCTCGGGTTTTATCGATACCAATGTGTCCACCCAGAATGTGCCCATGAGCTAGATCCAGTACTGTCCTCCGGTACCGAGTGGGAACCAACAACTGTTCCACCACATCAACCCCTATTTTTGAGACTCTGTACACCAAACCCTTTTTCATGAAGTGGGGAAAACTATTAGGCATCATACCAACATTTATGGGAGTACCATCTACGACCTGCACATCTGCTCTGGCTTGCTGCAGGGTTGGATCCTGGTTTTGGGCCGTCCCAAAATTAGTCAAGGAACCTGCCAGGTCTGCGGGTTCTAGATCGTCGTCCTCTGGATTCAGACCGACCCCAGCCCCACTAGTACCGGGCTGTTCGTTATCAGCGAGGTTTGCCACTTCATCCTCCTCCTCCCCTACTAGCACTTGTGATGTTGTCCCCTGGGAGACCTCTTTTCCTGGCTTTGGTTGAAGGCCCCATGCTTCTTCCTGCTTGGTCAGGGTTGTTGGCTTCTCAAATATGCCATTCTTGTGGACTAACTTCGCAAAGTTAGGAAAGTCTCTACCCAATATTACATCATATGGCATCTTTGGGACCACACAGACCTCATAATCCAACAGACCGTCCTCTGTTTGTATGCTCACTAAGGCCGTGGGGTACAGACGGGTATCCCCATGAATGCATGTAACACTGATATCCTGTCTTGTTTCCAGTTCATGATTCGGCACTAGGCTTGCAACGACCAGGGTTAGCATACTGCCGGAATCCAGCAGTGCTTCAACCTCTTTCCCTTCAACCTTCACTTTGCACATATGTTTGTTTCTTGATCTTTCAAGTACAGTGGTTACAACAGGACATGCATCTTCATTATCACAGAGGTTACATTGCATTATCTCTTTAATAGGGCAGTAGGCTGCAATATGTCCTGGTTGATTACAATTGTAACAGATAATAGGGGTTCGGGGGGGAGACCCCCTTGACACTCAGTCCCGGTTTCCGTTTTTTCCCTTAGTGTCTCGGCCTGATTCTGATTCTTTCCTCATGGCCCCACGCTGCTCTCTTCCCCCTCTATATGCTGGGACAGCCTTACCCTGTCCGCTGGTTTGCCCATGCCTGGGGAACGGGAATCTTTCCTCCTGTGCCTGCTCAGCTGTTCCTGCCATACAATACCGTTCAACCAGGCCCACGAGATGGTTGGCGGAAAGTACCTCGTTCTGGCCAACCCATCGTCTCACTTCTTGGGGTAGACCTCGCTGAAACTGGTTGAGTACGATGGTCTCGACGATCTCGGCGGATGACCGGGTCTCTGGTCGCAACCATTTCCGTGCCAGGTGAATCAAGTCGAACATCTGTGTTCGTGGGGGTTGTCCCAGTCGGTAGGACCACTGCTGGAAGCGGTGTGCCCTCACGGTATTGGTCACTCCCAGTCTAGTCAGGATCTCTCCCTTTAGTTTATTGTAATCCTGTGCATCTTTCAACTCCAGGTCGAAATACGCTTTTTGAGAGTCCCCTGCCAGGTATGGTGCCAGAAGCCCTGCCCATTCTTCTTTTGGCCACTTCTCCCTCTCTGCCGTCCTTTCGAAGGTGGTAAGATATGCTTCCACATCATCCTGATCTGTCATTTTTTGAAGAAAATGATTGTCCCTCCTCTGGGTATTTGCAGCTGGTAATTGAGCCCCAATTTGGTCCGCTAGACCCTTTAGGCCTTCTCTTAACTCCCGGGTGTTTCTCTCTTGCTCTTCTCTGAGCAGCTGGTTGGTGCGGTGCTGGACCTGTAACGTGTCCTGATACATTCGCATTGCATCCTGATGAGCTATTTGTTGAGCTCTAGTTGCCTCTTGTTGGGCGGCCGCCGCTTGTAACAGGGCCTGTATGGCTCCCTCCATACTCATTTTCCTGAGAAACTGTCCTAACCAAACAAAGCCATAAAAAAACCTGACTCCCCTTTGGAGTGCTAACTGAACATTTTTCTTTTTCTTCTAACTAACCTGTGGTATGGTTAGTCCATGCCCGCATCCTCCACCACGTGTGGCAAACCTCTTCAAGGTTAGGAGTGTTTGTCACAAACTAAGTGGTAAACTGTCACCAAATCACCCAAGAATGAGAGTTCTTTCGAACAGGACAGTACCTGTGTGTTTGTTTCTCCGTCCTGGTCCACCCAGGCCGTAGGCGAGGTCAAGGATAGCAGGGTTCGGTACACGAATCGGGTTCTCGGTAGGTCCAGGTCCAAACGCCAACCGGTAAGTCCAAAACAGTCCAACTCACACGGTAAATCCAGCCAATCTCTATTGTCTCTTTCTCTATTGTTCATAGATCCTTCCAGCACTCTCTTCTTCTCTTCCTGGTTTTTCTTGACCCTTTATCTGTGGGTTGGCTCCACCTTCTGAGGGTTCCCCTTGCTTCTGGGACTTGTAGTTTTGGTGGTCGGCCATTTTGTGATCTGTAGTTCTGACAGGGGTGGCCATTTTAGTGATCGGGCAGAGCCCGTTTATTAGTTCTGCTCTCACATATCTGCCATTTACCACTCGACCCCCTTCTTTGCCACAATTATATATTTATATATTTTACCTGTTCTGAAAGGCCTGTTCTGAGTTTGCAACACCATTAAGCAAGAGGCACCACCAAGCAAGTGGCATAATGAAGACCAAGGAACTCTCCAAACAGGTCAGGGACAAAGTTGTGGAGAAGTACAGATCAGGGTTGGGTTATAAAAACATATCCGAAACTTTGAACGTCCCACTGAGAAACATTAATTCCATAATAAAGAAATTGAAAGAATATGGCACCATAACAAACCTGCCAAGAGAGGGCAGGCCACCAAAACTCACGGACCAGACAAGGAGGGCATTAATCAAAGAGGCAACAAACAGACCAAAGATTACCCTTGAAGGAGCTGCAAAGCTCCACAGCGGAGATTGGAGTATCTGTCCATAGGACCACTTTAAGTGGTACACTCCACAGAGCTGGGCTTTACAGAAGAGTGACCAGAAAAAAGCCATTGCTGGGATATGTGATACGCTAGCTTCCCATCTCACCAACAGCCAGTGAAGTTGCAGGGCGCCAAATTCAAACAACAAATCTGATAATTACAATTCCTCAAACATACAAGTATTACACACCATTTTAAAGATAACGATCTTGTTAATCCAGCCACAGTGTCTGATTTCAAAAAGTCTTTACGGTGAAAACACACCTTGCGATTATGTTAGGTCAGCGCCTAGCCACAGAAAACCATACAGCCATTTTCCAAAGAAGGAGATGTGTCACAAAAGTCAGAAATAGTATTAAAATTAATCACTAACCGTTGATGATCTTCACTGGATGGCACTCCCAGGACTCCATGTTAGACAATAAATGTGTGTTTTGTTCGATAAAGTTAATCTTTATGTCCAAAAACCTAATTTGAAATTGGTGCCTTATGTTCAGAAATGCATTGTCTCAAACAAACATCCGGTGAATGTGCAGAGAGCCACATCAAATTACAGAAATACTCACCATAAACATTGATCTAAGACACAAGTGTTATACATACGATTATAGATAAACTTCTCCTTAATGCAGCCACTGTCAGATTTCAAAAAAGTTTTACGGTGAAAGCACACCATGCAATTATGTTAGGTCAGCGCCTAGCCACAGAAAAGCATACAGCAATTTTCAAACCAAGGAGAGGTGTCACAAAAGACAGAAATAGCGTTAAAATTAATCACTTACCTTTGATCTTCATCTGATGACACTCCCAGGTCTCCATGTTAGACAAATGTTTGTTTTGTTCAATAAAGTTAATATCTATGTCCAAATACCTCCTTTTTGTTCACGCATTTAGTCCATTAATCCAAAATGAACAAGGCGTGGGTACTAAGTCCAGACAAAGTAAAAAAAGTTCAATTACAGTTCGTAGAAACATGTCAAACGATGTACAGTGCCTTGCGAAAGTATTCGGCCCCCTTGAACTTTGCGACCTTTTGCCACCTTTCAGGCCACAAACATAAAGATATAAAACAAGCTTGGGAAATCTTTTTGTATCCAAATCCGGCTTTAAACTTCTTCACAACAGTATCTCGGACCTGCCTGGTGTGTACCTTGTTCTTCATGATGCTCTCTGCGCTTTTAACGGACCTCTGAGACTATCACAGTGCAGGTGCATTTATACGGAGACTTGATTACACACAGGTGGATTGTATTTATCATCATTAGTCATTTAGGTCAACATTGGATCATTCAGAGATCCTCACTGAACTTCTGGAGAGAGTTTGCTGCACTGAAAGTAAAGGGGCTGAATAATTTTGCACTCCCAATTTCAGTTTTTGATTTGTTAAAAAAGTTTGAAATATCCAATAAATGTCGTTCCACTTCATGATTGTGTCCCACTTGTTGATTCTTTACAAAAAATACAGTTTTCTATCTTTATGTTTGAAGCCTGAAATGTGGCAAAAGGTCGCAAAGTTCAAGGGTGCCGAATACTTTCGCAAGGCACTGTATATAATCAATCTTTAGGATGTTTTTGTCGTAAATCTTCAATAATGTTTCAACTGGGCAATTCCTTTGTCTTTAGAAATTAAAAGGAACAGAGCTCGTGCTCACGGCCGAGCGCGTGACTTAGCTCTTGGCTTTCTGCCAGACCCCTGATTCAAACAGATCTTATTCGCTCCCCCTTCATAGTAGAAGCCTGAAACAACGTTCTAAAGACTGTTGACATCTAGTGGATAGGCAATCACTTAAACTACAAACCTCAGATTTCCCACTTCCTGGTTGGATTTCTTCTCAGGTTCTTGCTTGCCATATGAGTTCTGTTCTACTCACAGACATCATTCAAACAGTTTTAGAAACTTCAGGGTGTTTTCTATCCAATACTACTAATAATATGCATATATTAGCATCTGGGACAGAGTAGGATGCAGTTCACTATGGGCACCTTATTCATCCAAGCTACTCAATACTGCCCCCCAGTCCCAAAGAAGTTAAAGAAAAAAATAAGCAAACACATTTGGTGTTCGCCAAAAGGCATGTCCATCAAGGAAAACGCTATGTCTGGCACAAACCCAACACCTCTCATCACCCCGAGAACGCATTCCCCACAGTGAAGAAGGGTGGTGGCAGCATCATGCTGTGGGAATGTTTTTCATCTGCAGGGACTGGGAAACTGGTCAGAATTGATGGAATGATGGATGGTGCTAAATACAGGGAAATTCTTGAGGGAAACCTGTTTCAGTCTTTCAGAGATTTGAGACTGGGACAGAGGTTCACCATCCAGCAGGACAATGACCCTAAGCATACTGCTAAAGCAACACTCGAGTGGTTTAAGGGGAAACATTTAAATGTCTTGGAATGGCCAAGTCAAAGCCCAGACCTCAATCCAATTGAGAATTTGTGGTATGACTTAAAGATTGCTATACACCAGCGGAACCCATCCAAGTTGAAGGAGCTGGAGCAGTTTTTCCTTGATGAATGGGCAAAAATCCCAGTGGCTAGGTTTGCCAAGCTTACATACCCCAAGAGACTTGCAGCTGTAATTGCTGCAAAAGGTGGCTCTACAAAGTATTGACTTTTGGGGTGGAAAAGTTATGCATACTCAAGTTCTGTTTTTTTTGTGTTCTTTCTTGTTGGTTTCACAATAAAAAATATTTTGCATCTTCAAAGTGGTAGGCACAAAATCTCTTTTAGTTCCAGGTTGTAAGTCAACAAAATAGTAAAAATGCCAAGGGGGATGAATACTTTCGCAAGCCACTGTACTACACTGACACTCCACACACACACACACACACACACACACACACACTGGGACACACAAAGTCCACAAATAGTTATTGTTATTGTGTTACTATTTTTCCTTTAGTTCATTTAGCAAATTTTTCTTACTTAATTTTTTAAAACTGCATTGTTGGTTAATGGCTCGTACTGTAAGTATTTCACAGTACAACCTGTTGTATTTGGCGCATGTGACTAATAACGTTTGATTTGTAAGTGGGCACAGTGGGTCGTTCATGCATGAGATTTGGATTCTGGATAGATACCTCATAGAAGGTCTCCTGGTACTCACCACACAGTTTTGGAGAACACAACACCATGTGATTACGATACATGATGAACTAGTAGGAAAACCTCCCAATGACCACTCTCGTCAATCTCACTGCATGATTAACAGTCTCTCCCAGTGGGAGCGAAACAGCTGCAGTCAGGGTTGGACTGGCAAATGCCAGATGGGGCGGTCCATTTTTGGTCCATTGGGACTGTCTAAATTGTTTTTTTTCCCCCAAAATCAGACAACCACATATCACAGTCAAATATACAGGATTTTCATACACATCTAAAAGCTAGGAATTAAAAATCGGAGAACAGTAATATTTTACACACACATAAGTCATTTCTGATGAAAACAACAAGTGCTGTTCCACCCTCCTTATGAAATCCTGGCATGTTTGAGGGAAAACAAACAAAGGGCAGTATCTCTTCAGCCAGTTCCACAGACTGCTGTTTAAAATGTACTATGTTTTAAAGACGTCTACTCCCTGTAGCATTTCCTAATCGCACGCTGTCTTTCACATCTGTACAATTCAGCATTGACATGACAGTTACACTATTTACAACAAAAGCAACAATAATAGTCACATGACCTGTTCTGAAATGCCAGTCTAATGCCAGATCCAGACATCAATATCAGGCTCTTAATAAAAACAAGGCCATCTCTCCAAAGCACTGGGTTGAGTGGCACCTGGAACTCCACCCACCTGTCCCTCAAGCAGGTCTGCCGGTCGATATGAACAAACAGACAGGTTCCGCTTGGTTTCCCTCCAAATCGGCCCATTTCCCAGCTAATTGCATCAAGGTTCTGGTGCCAAAGCCCACAAGCTGGTATGCCAACCCCTCACCCCCTTCCTTGGGAGCCGGCTGGATACTTGAGGCACAAAAACAATATCTGATGGTAGGAGGCATAGGTTAGAGGTGAGGGGTCAAAGTTTAAGTGAGATGTGCCCAGACATGAGTGGAGGTATAATAGAGTACGCTTTGTTAGAGGATCTCATTATTAGACCATACCACACTTATTTTTTTATATTTTAATTTAACCTTTATTTAACCAAGAAAAGCCCATTGAGACCCAGAGTCTGTTTTTCAAGGGAGACCTGGCCAAGAAGGCAGCAACAATCAATACAATACATAATTAAAACATACAACAATACAACATGATCCAGCCTAAGAAAAGCATTTACACTCCCCTGTAACAGTCTCCCATCAATATTTTAAATTCATTCAGTGGCACTAACATATCTAGATGAAGATGGATTGTTAAACACACCTACCTGCACACACGCACACAAGCATGCACGCGCACATACACACACACGTTATGTTCTTCTATCCTCATGGGGACCTAAAATGTATTTCCATTCATAATACTATTTTCCCTAACCCTTATTCTAAACATAACCCTAACCTTAACCCTAATTTTAACCCGCAAGCCTAACCCAAATCCTAATCCTAACTCCTAACCACAAACCCCTTATCCTAACCTTTGTTGTAACCCTAACCCTAAACCTAACCCATAAACTGAAAATAGCCTTTGGCCTCATGGGGAAGTGGGAAATGTCCCCACGAGGGAGATGCAACCAGTCAGGGTGCTCTCAATGGTGCAGCTGTATAACTTTTTGAGGATCTGAGAACCCATGCCAAGTCTTTTCAGTCTCCTGAGGAAGAATAGGCGTTGTCGTGCCCTCTTCATGATTGTCTTGGTGTTGTTGGACCATGTTGGTGATGTGGACACAAAGGAACTTGAAGCTCTCGACATGCTCCACTACATCCTCGTCGATGAGAATGGGGGCATGGCTCGGCCCTCCTTTTCCACGATCATCTCGTTTGTCACGATCACGTTGAGTAAGAGGTTGTTGTCCTTGGCACCACACTGCCAGGTCTCTGACCTCCTCCCAATACTGTCTCATCGTTGTCGGTGATCAGGCCTATAGTACCATCGTTGTGCCGTCGGTAAACTTAATGATGGTGTTGGAGTCGTGCTTGGCCACGCAGTCGTGGGTGAACAGGGAGTGCAGGGGGGGACTAATCACGCACGCAGTCCATTACCTGAATCATTTGGAGTTGATGCCTAACCTTAAGATGTCAGAGTTAATGCTCAAACTGAACCTTAAGCACTTCTAAATTTGACTTTTGCAACACCATCAAAAATTTGACGTTAGAGAAACTTGTATGACGTGAGACTGTGATAGCTAGTTTTAACCAACAGAACCAGCTCGCTGGGTGCCGATGACATGGATGTCGATTATGGCAGCCCCAGCCACATCGTTCTGATTCAGAGGGGTTGGGTTTTCATGCAGAAGACACATTTCAGTTGAATGTATTCAGTTGTGCAACTGACTAGGTATCCCCTTTCCCTCCCTTCCCATTGAGAAACTTTGAAGCCACCGGTCAGCCATATTTCCAATCCCCAGAAAGAGAAGTTCTCCATAGGAAATAATGGAATTCTACAGTATTTCAATTAAACGTTTCAAGGACAAATATTGAAGTATTTTGGGGTTGTAGTTGGGACAGTAATATTAGTTATCTCCAAATGTATGTACTTTAAGGAAATTATACTTTAAGGGAAATGTTTTTATAAATTTTGTTCCAAAATATTTTTTACAATGGTGGGGAAGTGGTAAGATGGAGGCACAGTGGCTTCATCACAGCGTCCACTATCAGGCATCTAGTGTATATATAAACTATTGGACTAATTACTCTCAGTCTCCTTGAGACAGCAATGTGCAGCATTCCTTTCTTGAAAAATGCATGAAAGAGGAGTTCCCGAAATGTCTACACAGGCTCACTACATTTCAACCCGTCTATGGGAGACATGTTCAAATAGAACCGAAGAGGGCAATTATTCAAGGTGAGAGGCATGAGTCATCATCTGTCACACCGTGACGAGTGTGCATTTCAATTTGGAGCCCACTAGAAACACATGGCTTACCAATATCGTTTTCAGACAAAGACAACCCATATGTCTGAGACCCTTCAAAGACACCACTGAAACTATTTTTTCTAATGGGCGTACAGCTACAAATCCTTTTAATCTCTCTGCAGTACTAACAATGGAAAGGCAATCAACTATAAACAAATCTCTTTAAATGTAGGAAATTATGTATCAAGTTCGGTCTTGGGATGGATCCAAAAGTACAGTTAAAGCGATAAGCATGTCCCCAGGGGTTGTGTGAACGGATCGACAGAAGAGGTTGTTAGCCCCTTAGTGTCGTGGAGAAAATACTTGACGAGTTTCATTCCAAAATGCTTTATATCCATTTTCAGAAATGTTGGTTAATTAGTTAAATTGTTTAAAGAAATTATGAAAGTGTTTTATGGTGTGTTTTTTCACTATCTAATCAAGCATGGGGTTGTTCAATGAGAGACATGTATTTGTATTCTTGACGGTTTCATGTCAGAGAGACAACTAATCATGTTTTTTTTGTAAAATGCTATATATGTTTAATAAAGAAATCTACAAATTATATATTGGTGACATAAATATTTAATAATAATTTAAAAAATCAATGCAGTAATGTGATTTTTGACATCTTAGTTATTTAGCAGATGCTCTTATCCAGAAAGGAAAGGGAAGAGGAGCGACTTACAGTAAGTACATTAATCTTAAGATAGCAAGCTAGCTGAGGTATCCACATATCACAGTCAAATATACGGGATACAAACATTACAGCGAAACAATTTCATACATATCTAAAATCAAGTAATAAAAAATCTGAAAACAGTAATATTTTACACACACGTAAAGCAATCCCATGAGCAATCTTTTCTGATGAAAAAAACAAATGTGAAAATTGGTGGGAGGAAAAGCCGGGCCAAAGCAAACAAACAAACAAAAACAGTAAGACCGGACACATTGGTAGAATCTGCATAGATGTTTTATGAGAGGCTGGAGGATTGCGTGAGCAGTTGAAGCTTCTCAAATAGGCTATTTTTGTATCTGGTGGATGGAGTCTTTAATGCACAATGCAGCTTTTCCGGCTGCTCGATTTGAGTTCCTGCACTTGTATTAAAGTATACCCTTCGATAGGACTACTTCTGTATACTTTCACTTAATGATGTTTCTGCTTTAGGAATGAGATTCACTTTCTGCCCCAGAATTATCCTGGTTGATATTGAATTGTGTTCAAATGGTATTGCTCATATTTATGTGGTGGACGGTGATGACTTGTCATACTATCCAGGTCTGTTCGCAGACAATTTGAGCTTCTACTTTTAAAAATGCACCTTTCCAGAAACAAGTCTCTCACTGTTACCACTTGTTATAGACCCCCTGCAGCCCCCAGCTGTGCCCTGGACACCATATGTGAACTGATCACCCCCCATCTATCTCCAGAGTTCGTACTGTTAGGTGAACTAAACTGGGACTTGCTTAACACCCTGGCCATCCTGCAATCTAATATAGATGCCCTCAATCTCACACAAATGATCAAGGAACCTACCAGGTACATCCGAAAATCTGTAACCACGGGCACCCTCTTAGATATCATCCTGACCAACTTGCCCTCTAAATACACCTCTGTCTTCAACCAGGATCTCAGCGATCACTGCCTCATTGCCTGCGTGCGTAATGAGTCCGCGGTCAAACAACCACCCCTCATCACTGTCAAACGCTCCCTAAAACACTTCAGCGAGCAGGCCTTTCTAACCAACCTTGCCCGGGTATCCTGGAAGGATATTGACCTCATCTGGTCAGTAGAGGATGCCTGGTTGCTCTTCAAAAGTGCTTTCCTCTCCATCTTAAATAAGCATGCCCCATTCAAAACATGTAGAACTAAGAACAGATATAGCCCTTGGTTCACCCCAGACTTGACTGCCCTTGAACAGCACAAAAACATCCTGTGGCGTTCTGCATTAGCATGGAATAGCCCCCGCAATATGCAACTCTTCAGGGAAGTCAGGAACCAATATACTCAGTCAGTTTGGAAAGCTATGGCTAGCTTTTTAAAACAGAAATGTGCTTCTTGTAGCACTAATTCCCAAAAGTTTTGGGACACTGTAAAGTCCATGTAGAGTAAGAGCACCTCCTCCCAGCTGCCCACTGCACTGAGGATAGGAAAGAATGTCATCACCAATAAATCTACAATAATCGATCATTTCAATTATCAGCTGAAATGGTTGCAACCCCTACTAGCCTATTCAACCTCCCTTTTGTATTGTCTGAGATCCCCAAAGATTGGAAAGCTGCCGTGGTCATCCCCTTTTTCAAAAGGAGAGACACCTTAGACCCAAACTGTTACAGACCTATATCCATCCTGCCCTGCCTTTCTAAATGCTTCGAAAGCCAAGTTAATAAACAGATCACCGACCATTTAGATTCCCACCTTCTCCACTATGCAATCTGGTTTCCGAGCTGGTCATGGGTGCACCTCAGCCACGCTCAAGGTCCTAAACGATATCATAACCACCATCGATGAAAGACAGTACTGTGCAGCTGTCTTCATCAACCTGGCCAAGGCTTTCGACTCTGTCAATCACTGCATTCTTATCGGCAGACTCAATAGCCTTGGCTTCTCAAATGACTGGTTCACCAACTACTTCTCTGATAGAGTTCAGTGTGTCAAATCGGAGGGCCTGTTGTCCGGACCTCGGGCAGTCGCTATGGGGGTGCCACAGGGCTCAATTCTCAGGCCGACTCTTTTCTCTGTATATATCAATGATGTCGCTCTTGTTGCTGGTGATTCTCTGATCCACCTCTACGCAGACATCACGATTCTGTATACATCTAGCCCTTCTTTGGACACTGTGCTAACAAACCTACAAACAAGCCTCAACGCCATACAACACTCGTTCTGTGGCCAACAACTGCTTTTTAAAACTAAGTGCATGCTCTTCAACCGATTGCTGCCCGCACCCTCCCGCCCGACTAGCATCACTACCCTGGACGGTTCTGACCTAGAATATGTGGACAACTACAAGTACCTAGGTGTCTGGTTAGACTGTAAGCTCTCCTTCCAGACTCACATTAAGCATCTCCAGTCCAAAATTAAATCTAGAATCGGCTTCCTATTTCTCAACAAAGCCTCCTTCCCTCATGCCGCCAAACATTCCCTCGTAAAACTGATTAACCTACAGATCCTTGACTTCGGCGATGTCATTTACAAAATAGCCCCCAACACTCTACTCAGCAAACTGGATGTAGTCTATCACAGTGCCATCCGTTTTATCACCAAAGCCCCATATACAACCCACCACTGCGACCTTGTTTGGTGTAAGTGTGCCACAAAGGCAAGAACAAAGCAGTCAAAGGACACTTGCATGGCCGTTTACATAGTTAGAAACAGTGCAGCCTAGCAAGAAGGACGGAGAACGCTGGTCAGTAGTAATAGTGGAATGACACAATGTGTACAGTATGTGTTGTACTTAAACTACATTAAATGTAATCTGATGAGAACCAGTCCAATCAAGTGGCTTCAGTAAGAAGGCCTGAAATGGAGATGTCCCAGGGATATACTCTTGTAATGATACATGCACCATTTATACTTCTTCATATTTGGATCATGTGGAACCATTCAAGCAAACAGGGTAGTGTTTTTTTACTGCTCAATGGTGATTCAGGTACTTCATAAAAAAATAGCTTGAGGGTTAGTGGAGGTTCGTCTTTACTCATCGCGCTCTAGCAACTCCTTGTGGCGGGCCGGGTACCTGCAGGCTGAGCCCGGTCGCCTGTTCAACAGGGTTTCCTCTGACATATTGGTGTGGCTGGCTTCCGGGCTAAGCTGGCGGGTGTTAAGGAGCGCAGTTAGGCGGATAATGTTTCGGAGGACGCATGACTCCACCTTTGTCTCTCCCATGCCCGTTGTGGAGTTGCAGCGATGAGACAAGATCGAGAATAAAGGGGTCAAATATTATTTTTAAATCATCCCAGCAGGAATTCCTCTCACAAACGTCTTCTCCCCACACATAATCAAAGCCTAAACTACGTGATTAAATAGAACACAACTATTTTTGCTTAACGACTTGGACAAATACTTTCTATCTGATTACACATGACGATTCTGAAACAACCTTTAAAAAAAATGGCAAAATGTGCAGAATAGCATGAGATTAGATATAAAAGTGCAAATGTTTCTCTCTGCCCCATGGCAAAATGTGTAGAATTGCAGGAAGATAGCTGTTTTCTTTAAAAAAAACATGTTTCCCCAGGGGGGCCCCTGGAGGTAGGTGCCCTGAGGGCCAAGATGTGGTGATCCGGCCCTGCCGTGCCCTGCCCTGTAAGCCTGATAATGCAAACAGTGCACTGTATGGCAGTCAGACTTAACCACTTCAACAATCAAATACAGTTACTATTAATCTCGCACAGCAAGAGCAGGAGAGGGAAAGAGAGGTGGAAGCAGGGGGAGAAATCGGAAAGGAGATAGTGTACACTAAAGGCCCTATTAGACTTAGAAATTGTACTCCCGTCATACGCACGCCTTCCCTACGCAATTCTCCGTGGTTGGTTTTCAGACTTAACCTTATGCAAGTGCATAAAGGGCTTTGCAGGTGTGGTTCCCTTGCACATTGAATCAATTTTATTAAGCCACTGAAAACACTCCCACTTGCTGGCCAACAAATTTTCTCGAGAAGTTTTCATTCAATAGGGTCTAAAGCCATCCCTTTAAGTTTGGTGTACATTTAAATAGAATTTTCTAGACAGACTGGGGTCACTTTGAAATGTCCTTTTTTTTGAAAGAAATGCAAAAAATGTGTCCATTAAAATAACATACAATTGATCAGTAATACAGTGTAGACATTGTTCATGTTGTAAATGACTATTGTAGCTGGAAACGGCAGATTTTTTTAATGGAAAATCGGCATAGACGTACAGAGGTCCATTATCAGCAACGATGACCCCTGTGTTCCAATGAAACGTTGTGTTAGCTAATTCAAGTTTATCATTTTAAAAGGCTAATTGATCTTTAGAAAACCCTTTTGCAATTTTGTCAGCACAGCTGAAAACAGTTGTTCTGATTTAAAGAAGCAATAAAACTGGCCTTCTTTAGACTAGTTGAGTATCTGGAGCATCAGCATTTGTGGGTTCGATTGCAGACTCAAAATGGCCAGGAACAAAGAACTTTATTCTGAAACTCCTCCGTCTATTCTTGTTCTGAGAAATGAAGGCTATTCCATGCCAGAAATTGCCAAAAAACTGAAGATCTGGTACAAGGCTGTGTACTGCTCCCTTCACTGGCTCTAACCAGAATAGAAAGAGGAGTGGGGGGCCCTGGTGCACAACTGAGCAGGAGGTTAAGTACATTAGAGTGTCTACTTTGAGAAACAGATGCCTCACAAGTCCTCAACTGGCAGCTTCAATAAATAGTACCCGCAAAACACCAGTCTCAACGTCACCAGTGAAGAGGAGATTCCGGGATGCTGGCCTTCAGACACTGGATAGAGGAACTCTGCCTAGAAGGCCAGCATTCTGGAGTCGCCTCTTCACTGTTGGTGTTGAGACAATAGTCATTTGCAACAGTAACAATGTCTACGCTGTATTTCTGATCAATTTGATGTTATTTTAATGGACACTTTTTTTTTCTTCATTTCATTTCTAAGTGACCCCAAACTTTTTAACGGTAGTGTACGTGAGAACGGTTCAGAATAGTATGAATCAATGCTAGAAAGCCATGGAAATACACGCGCATTTGTCTACTTCAGCACTGGTAGATAAATAAAAAAACAGGAGGAGAGCTTTCTTTGTGCACTAAACTTATGGGTTTATCAGAAATACAGTGGTTTGATTCATCCTGAAAGTTGCGATATTAAATTGTTCAATCCAGGTGACAAAAAAGGGGTTGAACAGTAGTCCTATAAATATACCCTAATAATCCTCACTGGTCATGGGATTATGATGACAACGGTCCAGTCATTGTGAACTGTGCTGCGTTCCATAATGATTCAAATAGGCTTGTGAAACAGACTAATGTGATCCACTATTGCTAGCAGTCCTCAGGAGCAACATTTACATTTACATTTAAGTCATTTAGCAGACGCTCCTATCCAGAGCGACTTACAAATTGGTGAATTCACCTTCTGACATCCAGTGGAACAGCCACTTTACAATAGTGCATCTAAATCATTTAAGGGGGGGTGAGAAGGATTACTTATCCTATCCTAGGTATTCCTTGAAGAGGTGGGGTTTCAGGTGTCTCCGGAAGGTGGTGATTGACTCCGCTGTCCTGGCGTCGTGAGGGAGTTTGTTCCACCATTGGGGGGCCAGAGCCGCGAACAGTTTTGACTGGGCTGAGCGGGAACTGTACTTCCTCAGTGGTAGGGAGGCGAGCAGGCCAGAGGTGGATGAACGCAGTGCCCTTGTTTGGATGTAGGGCCTGATCAGAGCCTGGAGGTACTGCGGTGCCGTTCCCCTCAAGCTCCGTAGGCAAGCACCATGGTCTTGTAGCGGATGCGAGCTTCAACTGGAAGCCAGTGGAGAGAGCGGAGGAGCGGGGTGACGTGAGAGAACTTGGGAAGGTTGAACACCAGACGGGCTGCGGCGTTCTGGATGAGTTGTAGGGGTTTAATGGCACAGGCAGGGAGCCCAGCCAACAGCGAGTTGCAGTAATCCAGACGGGAGATGACAAGTGCCTGGATTAGGACCTGCGCCGCTTCCTGTGTGAGGCAGGGTCGTACTCTGCGGATGTTGTAGAGCATGAACCTACAGGAACGGGCCACCGCCATGATGTTGGTTGAGAACGACAGGGTGTTGTCCAGGATCACGCCAAGGTTCTTAGCGCTCTGGGAGGAGGACACAATGGAGTTGTCAACCGTGATGGCGAGATCATGGAACGGGCAGTCCTTCCCCGGGAGGAAGAGCAGCTCCGTCTTGCCGAGGTTCAGCTTGAGGTGGTGATCCGTCATCCACACTGATATGTCTGCCAGACATGCAGAGATGCGATTCGCCACCTGGTCATCAGAAGGGGGAAAGGAGAAGATTAATTGTGTGTCGTCTGCATAGCAATGATAGGAGAGACCATGTGAGGTTATGACAGAGCCAAGTGACTTGGTGTATAGCGAGAATAGGAGAGGGCCTAGAACAGAGCCCTGGGGGACACCAGTGGTGAGAGCGCGTGGCGAGGAGACAGATTCTCGCCACGCCACCTGGTAGGAGCGACCTGTCAGGTAGGACGCAATCCAAGCGTGGGCCGCACCGGAGATGCCCAACTCGGAGAGGGTGGAGAGGAGGATCTGATGGTTCACAGTATCGAAGGCAGCCGATAGGTCTAGAAGGATGAGAGCAGAGGAGAGAGAGTTAGCTTTAGCAGTGCGGAGCGCCTCCGTGATACAGAGAAGAGCAGTCTCAGTTGAATGACTAGTCTTGAAACCTGACTGATTTGGATCAAGAAGGTCATTCTGAGAGAGATAGCGGGAGAGCTGGCCAAGGACGGCACGTTCAAGAGTTTTGGAGAGAAAAGAAAGAAGGGATACTGGTCTGTAGTTGTTGACATCGGAGGGATCGAGTGTAGGTTTTTTCAGAAGGGGTGCAACTCTCGCTCTCTTGAAGACGGAAGGGACGTAGCCAGCGGTCAGGGATGAGTTGATGAGCGAGGTGAGGTAAGGGAGAAGGTCTCCGGAAATGGTCTGGAGAAAGAGGAGGGGATAGGGTCAAGCGGGCAGGTTGTTGGGCGGCCGGCCGTCACAAGAAGCGAGATTTCATCTGGAGAGAGAGGGGAGAAAGAGGTCAGAGCACAGGGTAGGGCAGTGTGAGCAGAACCAGCGGTGTCGTTTGACTTAGCAAACGAGGATCGGATGTCGTCGACCTTCTTTTCAAAATGGTTGACGAAGTCATCTGCAGAGAGGGAGGAGGGGGGAGGGGGAGGAGGATTCAGGAGGGAGGAGAAGGTGGCAAAGAGCTTCCTAGGGTTAGAGGCAGATGCTTGGAATTTAGAGTGGTAGAAAGTGGCTTTAGCAGCAGAGACAGAGGAGGAAAATGTAGAGAGGAGGGAGTGAAAGGATGCCAGGTCCGCAGGAGGCGAGTTTTCCTCCATTTCCGCTCGGCTGCCCGGAGCTCTGTTCTGTGAGCTCGCAATGAGTCGTCGAGCCACGGAGCAGGAGGGGAGGACCGAGCCGGCCTGGAGGATAGGGGACATAGAGAGTCAAAGGATGCAGAAAGGGAAGAGAGGAGGGTTGAGGAGGCAGAATCAGGAGATAGGTTGGAGAAGGTATGAGCAGAGGGAAGAGATGATAGGATGGAAGAGGAGAGAGTAGCGGGGGAGAGAGAGCGAAGGTTGGGACGGCGCGATACCATCCGAGTAGGGGCAGTGTGGGAAGTGTTGGATGAGAGCGAGAGGGAAAAGGATACAAGGTAGTGGTCGGAGACTTGGAGGGGAGTTGCAATGAGGTTAGTGGAAGAACAGCATCTAGTAAAGATGAGGTCGAGCGTATTGCCTGCCTTGTGAGTAGGGGGGAAGGTGAGAGGGTGAGGTCAAAAGAGGAGAGGAGTGGAAAGAAGGAGGCAGAGAGGAATGAGTCAAAGGTAGACATGGGGAGGTTAAAGTCGCCCAGGACTGTGAGAGGTGAGCCGTCCTCAGGAAAGGAGCTTATCAAGGCATCAAGCTCATTGATGAACTCTCCGAGGGAACCTGGAGGGCGATAAATGATAAGGATGTTAAGCTTGAAAGGGCTGGTAACTGTGACAGCATGGAATTCAAAGGAGGCGATAGACAGATGGGTAAGGGGAGAAAGAGAGAATGACCACTTGGGAGAGATGAGGATCCCGGTGCCACCACCCCGCTGACCAGAAGCTCTCGGGGTGTGCGAGAACACGTGGGCGGACAAAGAGAGAGCAGTAGGAGTAGCAGTGTTATCTGTGGTGATCCATGTTTCCGTCAGTGCCAAGAAGTCGAGGGACTGGAGGGAGGCATAGGCTGAGATGAACTCTGCCTTGTTGGCCGCAGATCGGCAGCTCCAGAGGCTACCTGGAGACCTGGAACTCCACGTGGGTCGTGCGCGCTGGGACCACCAGATTAGGGTGGCCGCGGCCACGCGGTGTGGAGCGTTTGTATGGTCTGTGCAGAGAGGAGAGAACAGGGATAGATAGACACATAGTTGACAGGCTACAGAAGAGGCTACGCTAATGCAAAGGAGATTGGAATGACAAGTGGACTACACGTCTCGAATGTTCAGAAAGTTAAGCTTACGTAGCAAGAATCTTATTGACTAAAATGATTGAAATGATACAGTACTGCTGGAGTAGGCTAGCTGGCAGTGGCTGCGTTGTTGACTTTGTAGGCTAGCTGGCAGTGGCTGCGATGTTGACACTACACTAATCAAGTCGTTCCGTCGAGTGTAATAGTTTCTACAGTGCTGCTATTCGGGGCTAGCTGGCTAGCTAGCAGTGTTGATTGCGTTACGTTATGTTAAAAGAACGACAATAGCTGGCTAGCTAACCTAGAAAATCGCTCTAGACTACACAATTGTCTTAGATACAAAGACGGCTATGTAGCTAGCTAGCTACGATCAAACAAATCAAACCGTTGTACTGTAATAGTTTCTACAGTGCTGCTATTCGGGGGCTAGCTGGCTAGTTAGCAGTGTTGATTGCGTTACGTTACGTTAAAAGAACGACAATAGCTGGCTAGCTAACCTAGAAAATCGCTCTAGACTACACAATTGTCTTAGATACAAAGACGGCTATGTAGCTAGCTAGCTACGATCAAACAAATCAAACCGTTGTACTGTAATGAAGTGAAATGAAAATGTGATACTACCTGTGGAGCGAAGCGGAAGTTAGTTGAAGTTCTATTCGGTAGAGGTTGGCTAGCTGTTGGCTAGCTAGCTAGCAGCATCTCCTACGTTAAGGACGACAAATAGCTGGCTAGCTAACCTCGGTAAATTAAGATAATCACTCTAAGTCTACACACTCTAAACTACACAATTATCTTGGATACGAAGACAGCAAAGACAACTATGTAGCTAGCTAACACTTCACTAATCGAGTCGTTCAGTTGAGTGTAATAGTTTCTACAGTGCTGGTGGACAGTGGACGTTAGCTAGCTGCTTAGCTAGCTGCTGGGCAGATAGCAGTGTAGACTACGTTAGGATGACGAAATACGATAATTACGCAATTATCTTTGATACAAAGACGGCCATGTAGCTAGCTAAGAAGAAATTGCTAAGATTAGACAAATCAAACCGTTGTACTATAATGAAATGTAATGAAAAGTTATACTACCTGCGGACCGAAGTGTAGATGCGACCGCTCGCTCCAACCCGGAACCGGAAGCCCGTCTATTCCACATAAACTTGACAGAGGAAAGCCACTGGGTACACGCTGGTTCAATCAATGTGATTTCAGCTTAATTTCAATTAAATGATGTTGAACAATGTGGAATAGACGTTGAATTGATGTCTTTGTCCATTAAGAAGAAAGAAAAACTAACGATGTAACGGAATGACGTAAATTTTAAGGCAACTAAAACTAAAGTGGCAGTAATAAATGTATGTGGATATGACTGACGGTGGCTACCAATACTGTCTAATATTGAACATGATACAAATTGCTACAAAAAAATACAGTGAATAATCCAGGCATATAATGAAAACATTCTAGAAATCATAAATCAATTCAGTTGGTTTGGTGTTGCGCATGGCTACAGAAGTATAGCTTGGGTCTCCAAATGTCATCCCCGTTACAAGGCCAGAATTTCATGAACTTCACTGTGGAAAGGTGATATGTTGATATGCTTCAGTTTGCTGCCATATGTCTGGTTTCACATTTGTCTCCAGCGATCATGAGGTAAAATAGATCTGAAACAATTGCCATTTTGATTGACAAGCCCCTTATCCAAACGGCTTACTAATTTACCTAGTTATTATCAATTGCCCCACTTGAAACAGAAGTAATTTCCATGTCTAGTTTTGATTTATATTTGGTTGAGTTGTCGTTCAATGTGAAATCAACAAAAAATGTCACTATGTCATCAGATTTAGGTTAAAAGTTAGGCAAAAAAAGACAATCGCCTTACTTTGATGACTTTTTCAAATCTAATCAGTTTTCCACATTTGATTCAACATCATCCTGTATAATTTGTTTTGCTGAAATGATATGGAAACAACGTTGATTCAAACCACTTTTTGGCCAGTCTGTCTTATCAATTTGTAAATTGCAGTGCATGGGGGAATGGTGTTCGGAATTAAAGAAAATAAATGTTTTTCCACTTAGAACCTAAGTAAACTCTCCCCATTCTGTACAAATGTGCGTTACAGCGATATTCAAACGAGGCTACAAAGAAAACTAATGGGACTGTAGTGACTGTGTTGACTTCAAAATCGGGGTGTGAGCTAGATTTCTATTCAAGCGTTGATAGACATGGTAATGGCTCTATAGTATTGGAGAAAAGTTTTTAAAAACGGACCCTCCGTTACATCACGCATAAAGCAACTATTTCTGTCTTACAATCTCTTTCCGCCTGGTGTAGCACTACTCTCATCCTTTAAAAACAAGAAATGAACAGTGACGGGAGTAAGGGGAGGATACCTAGTCATTTTTTGCGTCATCATTGCATGCGATCATCATTCTCAAAGCCTCTGTTTACTTCTTAGATCACTTTAGCACCGCCCTAAAAACCTGATTCAAATTTGACACAAACCTTCAAATAGGTATGTAATGACACATTATATAAACTCTTTATAGTGTTTCATTTACATGTTAGAGGAGGTAAGGTGATAAGTTGGACAGACAAAAAAGCAATTTTTCCACACATCTCTCCATCTCACTATCCCGCATTAGTTTCGCTTTCCCACCCGCCATTTTTAAAAAGACCCGACAGGGCTCATTGCCTGCTTGAATTATGCAGAAACAGGCAGTGTTTAGGTCATGTTATTGATTCTGTTGGAAAGGGAAGAAATTGTGCTTTACAATGGTATTGACATTACAGTTGATCTGGAAGTATTACGTTTTGGGGGCGCTAAAATAAGGGCAATTGTGACGGACCAAGTCGATGTACGAGTTTACGTTACAGGTTGCTCAACCTTCATAGTTTCACCGCGCGTAAAGGTGGTGTAATTATGAAGGCGATAATGTTCAAAATAAGGCGTATCTGTAGACACACCATTTATTTGATCTCCACCCCAAACGAACAGCGAGTGAATAACATGCTATTCTCATGCTTAAATTCAAGGTCAGAATACGCGTAGAGAGAAAAGTGCATTAATTAAGAAGAGAATTTATGTTCCATTTACAAGCGCTTAACTCGGGACAGAATTCCTCCCTATCAGAGCGAAAGAGCGCCTCAGTCTATTGAGAGGTGTTGGGCGGAGAAATCGGGAAGGAGAGTGTAGCCTCAGAGAGGTAGCCAGAAGAAACAATTACAGAGACAGCGAGGTAGAGAAACAGAAAGAGAGGGAACGATAGAGAGAGGGAGAGTTACCAATGGCCCCCTCTCTCTAACATGATCCAAATTTAATGTGAACCACCAGTCAGTGGCGTCGCTGAGCCTGGACACAGACAGAGGAAGACGGGATGAGGGAGGAGAGAAGAGGTGGAGGGAGGAAGAGACAGATTGATGCAGCAGGGGGGCATAAACAGTACCCGTTTGGAGAAGATGCTGATTTATATGCTTCCCCTTGACTGCTGGGAGACACTCAGACACACTCAGCAAGCCCCTCAAAAGTTTCCATAATGAAGGATGCAGATCATTTAGATACGTGGCCATACATTCGATGAGTTTGACTGCAGACTACCTATTTCTTACAATGCAACGGCGGTGGTCTATCACAATGCACTGTACAACAATGTCCTTAAATGTGCGCGTTTTATATGTGTAATTTCTTCCAAACCACGTCTTAAATCTTTGCAGACGAACACAATCAAATCTAATTTGACCATCTGTCTTGTAAGAAAGACTAAATATTTTAAGGATTAGAACAGTACCGCTGGGAAACAGAGCACACGCCGTCGCTCTACTACATCATCAATGTTCATCAATGATTTAATTGAACGGAAATGAAACTTTAGTCAGTGTCAGAACGATAACCTCTATTCTACAAAGTATCCAGGAGATGGCAGCATAGCCATGTGGATGTGTGAGAGAGAGCTTTTATCATGTTGAAGACCGCTGCTGAGTCTCGGCTTACTGATGTTACTGATGCATGAGAAATCTACTGAGAGATACAGGGTACCTGGGTACCTCTATGTCCCGCGGTGTAAGATCGCAACTTTTAAAGGAGGAACCGCTGTAGCTAATCGCTTGCTTCAGATATATATTAAACATGTGGAAACCACATAACTATGCACACAGATGATCAAGTTATCAAACAAATGCCCTCTAACATTGTGATTGCAAGCCACAATACAGATGAGCTCATTTTAAGCACATCATCCAATTGCCATATGTTTTATTTCAGGATTGTCTCTCCACAGCCTCCGTTTACAAAAGTAATATGCTTCAGTGTCTCTGTTAGACAACATGCACATTATGAGACATGTACATTAATCACATGTAGCCTATGGAATTAAAGTTAACAACCCATCACTCATCTTAAGGACAGTCACACTCTCTATCAAATTGACAGCCACCAGAAGTGATCTTTTCATATGCCTGAGCTATAGATTTTTTTCTCTCACTTTACCACCATTGACCACCACCACTTTGCAGATATGAGATGAGTATTGAGCACCAGTGGCAGAGTGAGGTCCTGTAAAAATCCTTTCCTTTGTTCAATATCTAAATCAAGTCAGTAACATTTTGTCAATAACAGGTAGTCATACATAAATATCTAATGGCAAGTTATGATTTGTTTTACAATAATGATTTTGTGCTGCCACATAGGCCTGATACAGAGAAAAACCCATAGTGCAGCATTCTAAAAGCCTTTGTGAATGGATAACCTCCAAAAAGTGGCAAGACACGAGGCCTTTCCCGGTTATTACTTTTCCCAGGCCTGATTGGATTGATTTGTCATTTGCAACAGAGAGCTCGGCCACGGGACTGTGGATAATCCAATTTATCGCTTTTTCATTTATTACACATTTTTTTCTGGCTTTTGGGTCCAGTGTCACATCGATTCTTTGATCGCTTGCTTAGCTGGCTCCTAATGAGCTTCCGTTTGAACCACTGCATAATTACCATCCGACTTCCCTAGCTCTGTTGTCTCTGGGCTTGCCATTGACATCAGTTGAAGAAGACAATTCCAAACATAATACTTGAAGTGGTGTGTCATAATAGCTGCATTATTCTCTTCTAAGAGATAAATCCTTAACCTAATTGAAAGATTAGTGGAATCTGTGTGGGTAGCTGGACAGGTAGGATGACTGACAGTGAAGGTGAACAGGTGGTCACGTGTCAGGTGACAGGAATGGATGAGATTGAGGCAGGAATTCTTTTAACCATAAAGTGGTATATTTACGGAGTAGTCTGTGCTGCATCACAAAGGAAACAAATAACATGTATCCAATCAAATTCATAATCAAAGATCAAATCATATCATTCATTATTAACATAATTTAGGGAATTCAACAGTACAGTTCATTAAGAAGTCAATAGTAATCATCCGCGAGTCATTTAGGCTCGTAACTATTTATCATAAATCATGAAAGAATACAAACAGTGAATACAATACAATCTAGAATCCCCATTATCAAAGTCAATCAGTTAGCAAACAATGACGTTTCTCATTTCACTCTTTCAATTGTCTTCATGTGTCCATATAATTAATTTCAATACACATGAACCATATCGATGGCATAATTGGCCTATGAGGATCCGTAGGGACGTAATCATTGACAATTCACATTACACAATATGTTTGAAGCGTGCGCTCCAAGCTACGCTCCGCGGTGATAACTATAAACAATAACTGAATGGCCCACTCTCCCGATCGCCACAGATAATTCAGATGAAAGGTAAGAGTCGGTGGTCTTACGTGGATTCATGGACGCACAGAACCTCTGGATCAGATGGAGTTCAGGAAGAGAAAGCAGCGAGATCAGGCGATGGCAATTTCCTCCTTTTTTGGAGTTGAGATCTGTCGAACATTTCCACCTGACCTAATTAAAGCGCCCCTGGCCCAGCTGAGTAAATGGCAATGAATTAAAGTATTATTCCACCAACTCCGTGGGCCTTTTGTACACTAATAATGTAACAATAATTTTGGATATTAAAACCTCTGTTTAGGGGACCTGCGTGGTTCTTGGGGTCAAAATGATCACAAGAACGGTGAGCAAAAATCCCAGAACCACACAGGGGGACCTAGTGAATGACCTGCAGAGAGCTGGGACCAAAGTAACAAAGCCTACCATCAGTAAGGGCATTGAAGATGAAACGTGGCTGGGTCTTCCAGCATGACAATGATCCCAAACACACTGCCCGGGCAACAAAGGAGTGGCTTCGTAAGAAGCATTTCAAGGTCCTGGAGTGGCCTAGCCAGTCTCCAGATCTCAACCCCATAGAAAATCTTTGGAGGGAGTTGAAAGTCCGTGTTGCCCAGCAACAGCCCCAAAACATCACTGCCAAAATACCAGCAACAGTGTGTGAAAACCTTGTGAAGACTTACAGAAAACGTTTGACCTCTGTCATTGCCAACAAAGGGTATATAACAAAGTATTGAGATAAACTTTTGTTATTGACCAAATACTTATTTTCCACCATAATTTGCAAATAAATAAATTAAAAATCCTACAATGTGATTTTCTGGATTTTTTTTCTTCTCATTTTGTCTGTCATAGTTGAAGTGTACCTATGATGAAAATTACAGGCCTCTCTCATCTTTTTACGTGGGAGAACTTGTACAATTGGTGACTGACTAAATACTTTTTTGCCCCACTGTATGTAGAATTTGGCCTTTACTACTATAGCCCATAGAAACACATTGAATAACACATTCATAAATGGCAAAAAAGCCAAATATCTAGGAGATATAAGAAAGCGCAGGAAATATATATATAGTGTAGTGTATATATATATATATATATACACTACAGGTCAAAAGTTGTAGAACACCTACTCATTCAAGGGTTTTTCTTTACTTTACTATTTTCTACATTGTAGAATGAAAGTGAAGACATCAAAACTATAAATTAACACATACGGAATCAGGTAGTAACCAATAAAGTGTTTAACAAATCAAAAATTGCAACCCAAATAAATGCTTCACAGAGTTCAAGTAACAAACACATTTCAACATCAACTGTTCAGAGGAGAATCAGGCGAATTGCTACAAAGAAACCACGACTAAATCACAGAATGGTGAACTTACTAAATGACAGAGTTTGACTGTGTGATATTAGATTGCTTCTTGTGTAAATATTTTCTTTCTGGATTTTAATGACTTAAAAGAAGAGACTTGATTGGGCCAAGAAACACGAGCAATGGACATCAGACTAGTGCAAATTAATCCTTTGGTCTGGAGTCCAAATTTGATATTTTTGGTTCTAACTTCCGTGTCTTTCTGAGACACGGTGTGTGTGAATGGATGATCTCTGCATGTGTATTTCCCACCGTAAAGCATGGAATAGGAGGTGTTATGGTGTGGGGGTGTTTTGATGTTGACACTATCTGCGATTTATTTAGCGTTTCAAGGCACACTTAACCAGCATGTCTACCACAGCATTCTGCAGCAATACGCTATCCCTTCTGGTTTGGGCTTAGTGGGACTATCATTTGTTTTTCAACAGGACAATGACCCAATACACCTCCAGGTTGTGTAAGGGCTATTTTGCCAAGAAGGAGAGTGATCAAGTCCTACATCAGATGACCTGGCATCCACAATCCCCCAACCTCAACCAAATTTAGATGGTTTGGGATAAGTTGGACCGCAGAGTGAAGGAAAAGCAGCCAACAAGTGCTCAGTATATGTAGGAACTCCTTCAAGACGGTTGGAAAAGCATTCCAGGTGAAGTTGGTTGAGAAAATACCAAAAGTTTGCAAAGCTGTCATCAAGGCAAAGGGTGGCTATTTGAAGAATCTCAAATATAAACTATATTTGGATTTGTTAAACACTTTTTTGGTTACTACATGATTCCATATGTGTTATCTCATAGTTTTGATGTCTTCACTACTTCTACATTGGAGAAAATAGTAAAAATAAAGAAGAACTGTATGAAGTAGGTGAGTAGGTGTTCTAAATCTTTTGACCGGTAGTGTGTGTGTGTGGAAGTCACACATTCACATATGTGAATGGAAGTTTCAGTATATATATATATATATATACTGAAACTCACCTGTATGGGCTACCTTCAGATGAGTCCCGGGGCGTAGAGCAAAATGGAGAACACTATGTTCATGTTCTTTCAGACGCTACAGACGTTTTCGTGAGAAGACCAATTTTTGGGATGTCTCATGGTCAGACAAACAACGCTGTAGCTTGGCCACCTTCCACCACAGGCCGACATAGGCGGATGCGGTGTATTGCGTCGCAACCCATGGAAAAAAAACTCCAGCTTAAACTGTCGGATTTTGATTGGGATTGTTTTTATTATGTGACTTAGATGGAGGCATTGGTGCGTCAATAGACTGTTAAGGACTTTAAAGTACTTAGTATTCTAATTCCTAATTCTGTGAGTATACCTCTTCTGCCTGTGTGACTTAGGATGTGAAATATGACACTTTAAGCTGGGATTTCCCTCCTACCATTTAATTCGCTCTTCGGACTGTCCATCAACTCCTGGCTGAACCCCACCTCACAGCCACTGACAAAGCACATGCCTGCAATCCTTATGCCGTATTCATCTGCTAGTCGGAACTAGGACACTCGAACTGGTTGAACACAACACGTGTATAACTACAACAATTCTGAGTTCCAACTAGCGCGTGATCGTGGCATTACATCATAGCGCATGCAGCAGGAGAGAGTGGTTTCGTCACTCTCGCACATTCACTTTATCAAAGTAATGTAAAATAATTCACACATTTAAAATAAAAAAAACACTTCCTATTTGTCATATATGTACAAGATTAATATGAGATGAAAGGCAAGTTCCTATCGAGTTCAGGAAGCCAAGTCAGATGTTTTGATCAAGAAAGATCTGCCCATTTTTTCTGTCACTAAACATTCAAATATGCATTTTAGTTGTTTTATAATTTGATTGTACTATAATAAAGAAAGCATATGTCATTTCAAGCTGGATTCATACAGATTTGTTGAATAGGAAATACAGTACATCATATAAAATATTTGTACTGTGTACTTGAGATTGAGTCCTCAAAAGTGACCAAATCTCACCTATTTAAAAAATAAATTCTTCGAGTATGCAGCATTACAAGTTATTGGTCATGCCCCTCTCATGATCAAAACATATTTTGGGGGCTTTTACACATACTCCAGCATCTTATTTATTTAACTAGGCAAGTCAGTTAAGAACAAATTCTTATTTACAATGACAGCCAAGGAACAGTGGTTTAACTGCCTTGTTCAGGAGTAGAACAAGAGATTTTTACCTTGAAAGCTCAGGGATTTGATCTACCAACCTTTTGGTTGCTGGCCCAACACTCTAACCACTAGGCTACCTGCCACCCCAGGCATACAAAGCAATACAGATAAACATGTCTTATTACAAGCAACTTAACCATAGGCTTGTTGCAACCTAAAGGCCTATGCTATTTCCTGTATGAATCATAAAGCAGTTAAAGGTCAAATGCAGGCGTTTTTATCACGTCAAACCATTTCTGGTTAACAATTTGTCAGTGCTTAAAATGTACTTTTTGGTCCACCAGGCACTGTAGCAGGTAGATGTAAAAATCTACCAGCCACTCCAATTTTTCACCAGCCAAAATATATATATTTTTGCTGCTAAATGTATTATTAGTAAGAAGTAACTAATGTGGTATATTGAATCATTTAATTTCTTGTGACAAGTTTTTTAAACCAAAATAACACAGAAGCAACAAAATGTTTCACTTGCTCCTTTAAGGGAGGGAGGTTACCTTGGTTCTAGTGCGACTCGAGTCATGTTTGTACCTGTGAGATTGAGTCTGACTAGTAGAAGTGTCGTCTTCTCTCAGTTGAAACTCAAATACAGAAAAACAACCTAGCTTGTGAACAAAACACTGTACACGGAAGAAAAATATAAATGCAACATGCAACAGTTTCAAAGATTTTACTGAGTTACAGTATATAGAATGACATCAGTCAATTGAAATAAATTCATTAGGCCCCAATCTATGGATTTCACAACTGTGCAGGGGCGCAGCCATGGGTGGGCCTGGGTATAGACCCACCCACTAGGGGGCCAGGCCCAGCCAATCGGAATGGGTTTTCATCCACAAAGGTGCTTTATTACAGATATAAATAATCCTCAGCACCTCCTCCCCCTCCTGAGATAATCCCGCAGGTGAAGAAGCCGGGTGTGGTGGTCCTGGGCTGGTGTGGTTACATGTGGTCTGCGGTTGTGAGGCCAGTTGGATGTACTGCCAAATTCTCTAAAACGATGTTGGAGGTGGCTTATGGTAGAGAAATGAACATTAAATTCTCTGGAATTCTCTGGTGGACATCCCTGCAGTCAGCATGCCAATTGCACATCTGTGGCATTGTGTTGTGTGACAAAACTGCATATTTTGGAGTGGCCTTTTATTGTGTATCTTTCACTCAGCTCTTCACATGCGCACAGCCCCCAGCCAGGAAGTGTTGCAGCGCGAGGTGGAATAGGCTATATAGGATTTGTAGTTCTTTGACTTTGTGCGATTTAATTGACCAGATATGAAACAAAATGTCTGAAAAACTTTGAAAGCAGCTACTGCAGCACTTATTTTACTATAAATGTGATCATACTTTTATGATCAGACTATTTTTATTCACAAATGCGATTGAAATTCTCGCACTGTGGCGCACTGACCACCTGCCAAGGTGGCTGGTGAAATAGACATCTACCCACCAATGCCAAAATCTACCTGCAGATGACATGTTCATTTTTGGCCCGGGTAACAATCAAGTACCTTACTTTGATTGGTTTCAATTCAAATGGTCAAAAAGAAGAAGAAAGAAATGCTTCTTCTCAAGCAATCATTTTTATATGACTGTTTGAGAGTGGTCTGAGTGTGGGTCCTAATTAGAGGAGCCTAATGGGAGGGACATGTAACCTGAAAATTAGCTGTTATTGGCAGAGAGGAGGGACAACTCTATTTGTTATTGATCTCATAACCTTAACCGCCTGGTGATGTCACCAGACAGTACAAAACCCGACCCTCGCAAAACAAGTTGAAATTTCTTGCGGCCTTTTCGAACAGCTCTTATACTAAAAGTGCTTCTTACAGTACTATTCCAACATAGTGTGTACATTTATTTAAACCACAAGAAATCACATTTTTTACTGCACTGCCCCTTTAAACATTTCAGTCTTGAACTGAACACTTTTTTATACTTCATAAGGTTATATGGTTATAAGGTTATGCCATGTGTGTAAATGCTGTCATCGTAACATGTTAAAATAAATAGCTCTTATGTCTGCTATCATCTGTTCGATGTTGTATGAACTTGTTAACTCGCTGACACACCGATCACGTGCTGATATATTGGCTTTGGGCAGAGCAGATGTGCGGAGAGGCTGGCTGAAGGACAGGTGGCAGAGCAAATAGCAGCAGGTGAAGGTTTAGCCCCACCTTCACATCGACCCGTCTTAGTGGCATTTATCAAGTTCTTGACAAGCCTTGATATGTTTGTAAACCAGGACATGAGCAAATATGGGAAAACACAAAACCCTTTACAGGACAATTAAGTGTAATGTGTTTTCATGGATCCGTATGGAGACTAATGGGTTTTCATGACAATTAAGTGGTCAATTTTCACTTAACAAGTGGGGTTTTCAAGTGTAGTGGTTGTTCACATTGTTAATCTACAGCATATGGTTTTGCAGATGTTGTGCAAGCAATGGTACAAGCCCAAAGTGGTTCTCAGTGAAATGGAGTAGGTTTACAGACATTTTAACACATCTCAAGAGGTGTCAAAATGAGAGGTTATTTCAGCTACTTGGGACATTGGATGTTTCACTGAGATAGGTTGATGTCCAGATTAGTGCAGAGGCATGATTGTGTTCACAAAAAGATACAAATCCAGCTTCATTCAGCCGATTTTGTCTCGTCACAAGCTGCCATTGGGGACCCACAGCCATGACTTGCATAAAGTGCCGGAAGAAACAAAACCATGGGGGTGTCTTAAGCAATCATAAAAATGATTTTTACAATGATTACAAACACAGCACGGCATAAAGGAACACTGATTATTGATACGATCGCAGGTCTGCATAGAAAACAAAGAGTGTGCTTTTATGTATCATGCTCTGTGTCACCTGTAGATTGAGTCTCTCCTTTCAAACACTATAATTAAGTATTAGAATTTAGTAATCATTTATTAAAATGTGTACCATTACCATACTCAGAATGCCTTACGGACTGCACTTAAACCTGTTTAAAAAGGTTGGGCAATATTTGGATGAATAAAGCGACAAGAGTACACTCTCAGACAACATTTCTTTAATACAAAGTCAACATATCTACATACACAGTGGGTTTTAAACCAATCATTGTTTCAGTTAGAAGTAACAGTTTGAAAGCGATAGCACTTGGCCCTCACAAAAAGAAAAACTATTTTGCTTGAGTTTGGGTTCTTTATCTTTTTGTTGGCTGTTGTATGTATACGTTCTATTATTTTGGAGTCATCTTTCTATTTCGTTCATTTCCCCCCTCTGTGGAACATTGCAGTAATTTGGCTGCTGTTGTCAAAAGTCTGGCATCTTTACATGAAGTCAAAGAGTAACACGTCACACGAGCTTCCGCAGACGTCCACTGTCTTGGTTTTTGGCATAACCAAAACCAGTCTTTGAATTCAGTCACAAAAAAAGTCCTCATTTCAAGATTTAGTTCATATGAAATGGTTAGATTCCCACTGTTCTTTTCTCCTGGTCTTTGCATCACATGGCTCCTTCTCATCTAGTCCTGAATCATTCTGCATCCCGTAACAAAACATGGCAACAACAACAAAAAAGGAACACAGTATGGTTCTATACAAGTCTTATGTGAGCAAAACATATTACATCATTTCATGAATCAGGGGGCAGCGGTAGTGTAGTTCTCTGCCCCTAATGGCTGTGACCTCGCACTATGGCCAGTTGCTAAATAGCAAAATGATCTCCTCTTTCTCCCTTTGGCTGCCAATGGACTGTCTACTTCTTGGGTTTTTAGGCAGTTTGGAAAACTAGCACTTCTCCTTTTTTGGGGAGCTTTTGTTTAGGAAAGGAATAGTCCTTTGGTTGCCATCATTTCCCATGTCTGGAGAAGGAAGCAGTGTTCACTTTGCAAGAAGCCTGTGCTGAGGCAAATGTTATAGGTCCTCACTGACCTGTCTCATAACAGAGTTAGCTGTGGGTGGCTAGTAGGGGATATTGCTAACATGGCATATAATGACAAAGAAAGTGGGGACTTAAGAACAGGGAACAGTGGAATACAAATGTTACAAAGGGAGAAAGCACGCTTTACAAACACCAGGAACTTTGCAATGAGTCGAACCTTATAGTTGCAGTTCAGTCTTTGATTTGAAGGTAAGATAGCATCGAGGGTCAAATTATACAAATACATATAATCTATATATTTGTTTATTTACAGGTATTATATTCTGGATCATTGTTGATATCTAACAAAGGGATAATCATGTTGTGTCTGAAAAGAAAGACAAAATTAAATGGAGGGACGAAAGGGACTTCTGAGAAAGAGGGAGATCATAGTCTGTACATGGTCAAAAAGTACAGTACCTTTAGTCTGGCAAATTCATAAAAAATGTGTAATAATGCAGTTTGCCTCTAATTGAATGCTTTGTATACTAATTCAATCTACTATCTATGAAAATAATACTCAAACGAATACTAATAACTACTGTTAATGATAATAATAATTTCAACGACAATTAAAAATGCCATCTCCTTATCGGCACAGGTCTACCAAGTGGTAGGAATTTAAAAAAGGGTTGTAGGAGCAGCGCTCTGCTAGACAATTCCCCTCATTGTTCCCAGAGAAACAAACAATATTTCCCAAGGTTATGGTTATGGTTACAAAAAAATATATATATACAAAAATCCATCATAATTTTACATGAGTAATTGAAAATGTATGGGTAAAAGAAAAACAACTAAATTCATACTAAGAGTTTGGGTATATTTTTATATTCTGTATTTAAATATATATGTATGTGTGAATGTACGATATATAAGTATATATGCACACATCCACACAAACACATGGTATACTTAACATTTCTACAGTGAAAAAATAGAATGTATTTTAACATAATATGAACAAATAAGCATTTATTTCTTACTGCTAATTAAAAAATGTGATACAATATCTCTGTTAAAAAACTAAACAAAAACTAAAATAAAAGTCAGCTATGTAAAGTAAAATAACAATAGTCATCATAATACAACATTAATGTTTCCATAATGTTACAATAACAATAAGGCTTTTTTGGAAATAAGAAAGACTACACACAGTTCCTTTCATCACTCTGTTAGTGTACATACCAATCGAAAACCCTTCATAGAAGCCAATGTAAAAGTATACTCCTGGGTATACCAAAGCACTGACCTCTGATAAAAAAATGAAATTGGGGGCTTTGAGGGCTTGTTTTTATCAGACACATGTACATATAGTGCGTAGAATCGGCCCTGCTATCGTTTAGGTTTCAAGTTTGGTGATGTGCAATTCATTTGTATCGTGGCTATAACTTTCACCTCACGACATCCCAATCCAACATGGCCACCTCTTCCGCAGTCAACTTCAGTGGCCTTTGGCCTATAGGTGGAAGGAAAAGACTGGAACCTTTCTCTGGGTTATCAACTCAGTTCCTCACAACTTTGAACTGCTTTCCTTCCACTCTTAGTACCATAACTGCAAGAGGACTAGTTTCTTTGCTAAGCTTGGGACTAAAATGTCTAGTGAGAGATGGAGGAGGAGGAGGGGGGGGGCAATAACATGTGAATGCGCTTTCCATGACCAGACCTCCATTGTCATCCCATACCAAAGAGTTACACCTACAGCATACAGGAGAATAAGCAGCATGTTTGGTATCGACAGAAAACCCCAGAATTACAAGTAATTGTAAGACGAAGTAACAAGTGATTACAATGGGTTGTTGGTCACTGTACACATTTGCGGAGAGCCCAGTTGCCGCCATTCACCATTCATTCCCCGACCTCATGTGGTGATTTCACTCGTTGTAGCCTAAAGGCCGCCTGAGCTCACCATTCAAAATGGTGGACACTGCACCAGTAACTCATGGCACAACTAGTCCTGAACGAAGAGTGATCGTAAAAAGTCATGGGACATGGTTGTCATTTCTCTGGTCTTGCAAAGGCGGTCATTTGCCCAGTGTCCTTGGTGACCGAGGCTAAGAGAGATATACCAGTGGTTACTGTATAAACATGTGGGGTTTGTTCTCAACAGCACCAAAACAAACAAAAATACGGTCCACAAGTCAAGTGCTGGAGAAACTGACGCAGTAAATTGATTGAATTGGCATTTGACAAAATCCACCTATGGTCGTCACTTTAAGACACCGTCCTCACTTTCACCCAGACTATTCTTTACTGTAGAGGCTCCTCTTATCCCAAAGAGTTGAATGGATATAGGGATGCCCTTTGTGGGTATGATGGACACTTGAAGAGTTGTGAGTTTGGAGTTTGAAAGGTCATACCAGAACTATGGGCAGTAGAAGTTCTCTTGCTAGATAGAGATGAGTGGTAGGGGGTACCGAATGGGGGTTGACTTCTCTTGCCAGTACCTTAGCGTTAACTCGGTGTGTTAGTCTCATCACCGGTGTCCGACGTTTTGGGGGACAATCATCTGTGTTCACAGGCAACCACAGTTAGGCCATCAAAAGTGTTAATAAACAATTAGGAACTCTGAACCTCTGCCCTAACATGTTAAATAATAAGACAGCTTCCCACATCCAAGCTACATCCAGTCCACCCTTTTCTCAGTTTTTCAATTCTTTAGCTTTTTTTTTTTTTTTTTTTACCACAGTCACGTTCACCTAGTCACTTTTCCTTCATTTTTCTGTTATCTTTGTATTGTTTGTACGTAGTTATTTTTTTAATAGATGTCCACAAAATGTTTACAATGTCAACCGCCACATCTGAACACTTGAGGTAAGGTTAGCAGTCTGACACTTTTGATTATTCCCACCCCACAGCTTGAGCCACCACTTTTGGTTCCTTTCTCCCGAGTGAGGGCGTCAGTTGGTTTTGCTGATGGAATCGTTTACACTTTCCTCACCAGCATCATAGTCCATTAGGTCCAATTGGAATTGCACTATTGTTTGTGTTTTAAATGGATTTCTTTACAACAACAAAACATCTACAATTAGTTTGCTTTCCTGTTGGTTGAATTTTGTTTTCTGTTTGTTGTTGTTTTTTGTTGTTGTTGTTGTTGTCGCCATTTCAAATTTCAAGCACGTTTCTATGGCTCAGGAGACTGTTGAGGGGGACAACGGTTCGGGGGACGAGATGGCTTTTTACGTTGCATAGTGATCAAAGCTTCCTAGGTACTCCAAACCCGCCTGGTAGGAAAACTGATATTCATCCTGCATAGACAAAAGACAACATATGAAACATTAATATCACGTGGTGACAGCAGCAGAAAAGAGAATCCTACACTGTTCAATGCAATACTACAAAGCCAGCAGCTCTAAGACCTACAGAGAGTACCAATGCTAACGCAATTCCGATACATATTCTTAGCACCCGTGGCCAAACTACATAAAAAAAAACACAAGGACCACAACATCCACAAAGGCTTGTGGGTCTAGAGTGGAGACGTCAAAACTATTTTTTCCTTCTTCACCGAGGTGGCACTTAAAATGTATTCAAATTCATGGCGTCAAATTGAGCAAAAAAAAAAAGATATTTTCCGGTCAATTTTGGAATTTTTCGATGCTCCCTGACTGTCGAGCTTTCATTTTGATAACTGTTAGCAAGCTGGGCAGAGTGAGGAGACTATAACTCTAGGTCCATTATCACTTCTACCCGGTTTCAATTTTGCTTTGCTTTGACCCTAGGGCCTTGAGTTTCACACATGTGATCTAGAGTGACCTCTCACCTCTGTCTGCACCATGGCTGGCCTCTGTGTCCGCAGCATCTTGACCGTTTGGAAGATGTCCACCACGCCCTCGTAGCGCATCCTCTCTAGCACGATGCTGAGCGTGATGAAAACACCGGTCCGGCCAACTCCCGCACTGGGAAAAACAACAACAACACACACACAACAGATGAAGTCCAACTCTTACACCAAGAGCTCTTGGGTGCATTTAAAAAAAAGTTGTCTAAAGTGTATTGGCTGGTTTAAAGCTAGAGTCCTTTTTTGAAACAATACCAAACCACCTCTGTTTTGGTAAAAAAGCTGAGGGATGGGCCTGGAGAAATGTAACCACTCTCAGAGAGAGAGAGAGCCATGGATGCAAGGACTGACCATCCATGATATTAAAATTGTAGGTTGAACCATGTTTTGAGGCTCGTTTACATTTCCATCATTTATAAACATTGGAGTAAAACACACGCGCATTTTGGATTCTGACGGAGTACGACAGTCTGAACTAAGCCCATGAGGCATGTATAAGTTATATTCTTCAAGAATCAAATTGGTATATATCATTCATTTATATGTCAAAATAAAAATATGTGCAGCAACTTCGGCTTTAAAATGAAGCCGAAATCGTTGACTTAAAAAGTATGAATGAATGGAGAATCTCCATTGAACATTATTCTTAGTCTAGGGCTAGTTTATTCATCTACGACCAGGAAACCAGCCCTAAATATGGATCTAGGGAAATCAAGTTCTAGTAACAGCTATTATGTGTCCATTTGGTTCATTCTATGTTCTTTCTTCTGTCCCTGGATACCAGTCATCATCTGCCGTCGCTATACAGTTTAACGCCTGGTTTTAAAATGATCATGTGAGAGATAATCTTGACGTGAGGAACGTACACGTTCCACTTTGATGCCCGCCCGGCCACACAACACACACATACACATGCACGTACACAATCTCAAAAGCATTCGTGCACACACACACACAAACACACACCCGCATATGAGCACGCACGCACGCACACATACATGCACACATGCAAGTACACAATCTTGAACACACACGAATGCATACATGGTCGCACGTACAGTTGAAGTCAGAAGTTTACATAAAAGTCATTAAAACTTGTTTTCAACCACTCCACAAATTATTGTTAACAGACTATAGTTTTGGCAAGTTGGTTAGGACATCTACTTTGTGCATGACACAAGTAATTTTTCCAAAACTTGTTTACAGCTAAATTATTTCACTTATAATTCACTGGTATCACAATTCCAGTGGGTCAGAAGTCTACATACACTAAGTTGACTGTGCCTTTAAACAGCTTGGAAAATTCCAGAAAATTATGTCATGGCATTAGAAGCATCTCATAGGCTAGTTAACATCATATGAGTCAATTGGATGTGTACATGTGGATGTAATTCAAGGCCTACCTTCAAACTCAGTTTCTCTTCGCTTGACATCATGTGAAAATCTAAAGAAATCAGCCAAGACCTCAGAAAACAAATTGTAGACTTCCACCAGTCTGGTTCATCCTTGGGAGCAATTTCCAAACGCCTGAAGGTACCACGTCTGTGCAAACAATAGTACGCAAGCACAAACACCATGGGACCACGCTACCGTTATACCACTCAGGAAGGAAGACGAGTTCTGTCTCCTAGAGATGAACGTACTTTGGTGCAAAAAGTGCAAATTAATCCCAGGACAACTGCAAAGGACCATGTGAAGATGCTAGAGGAATCAGGAACACAAGTATCCATATCCACAGTAAAACAAGTCCTATATCGACATAACCTGAAAGGCCTCTCAGCAAGGAAGAAGCCACTGCTCCAAAACCGCCATAAAAAAACCAGACTACGGTTTGCAACTGCACATAGGGACAAAGATTGTACTTTTTGGAGAAATGTCCTCTGGTCTGATGAAACAAAAATAGAACTGTTTGGACGTAATGACCATCGTTATGTTTGGAGGAAAAGGGGGAGGCTTGCGAGCTGGAGAATACCATCCCAACCATGATGCACGCGGGTGGCAGCATCATGTTGTGGGGGTGCTTTGCGGCAGGAGGGACTGGTGCACTATACAAAATAGATGGCATCATGAGGTAGGAAAATGATGTGGATATATTGAAGCAACATCTCAAGACATCAGTCATGAAGTTAAAGCTTGGTCGCAAATGGGTCTTAAGGACAACAAAGTCAAGGTATCACAAAGCCCTGACCTCAATCCTATAGAACATTTGTGGGCAGAACTGAAAAAGAGTGTGTGCGCAAGGAGACAAACCTGACTCAGATACATCAGCTTTGTCAGGAGGAATGTGACAAAATTCACCCAACTTACTGTGGGAAGCTTGCGGAAGGCTACCCAAAACACTTGGCCCAATTTAAAAAATTTAAAGGCAATGCTAACAAATACTAATTGATTGTATGTAAACTTCTGACCCACTGGGAATGTGATGAAAGAAAGAAAAGCTGAAATAAATCATTCTCTCTACTATTATTCTGACATTTCACATTCTTAAAATAAAGTGGTGATCCTAAGTGACCGAAGACAGGGAATATTTTTACTAGGATTAAAATGTCAGGAATTGTGAAAAACTGAGTTTAAATGTATTTGACTAAGGTGTATGTAAACTTCCAACTTCAACTGTATGCACACACACACACACACACACACACACACACACACACACACACACACACACACACACACACACACACACACACACACACACACACACACACACACACACACACACACACACACACACACACACACACACACACACACACACTTTGAATCATTAAGCCCCCATTGCAAACCTTTCCCTGCAACAGTCCCCAGAAATAGGAGGAGTCTTAAGTCTGATCCTGAAATACTTGAGGGCTGTCTCCGTAAGCTACTTTGGTGTGAAATGACTTCCATTTCACCAATGGAACAATAATTGATTTGACAACAGATTTATTTTTCTCTCTTACCCGCCCCATGACAGTTTCTGAAAGGTTACAACGTTTTTACCTCAGATAACTTTCACCATTTTCTACCTCGAAAACTTCTGACAGTAGATTGACCGAACAAGACACCAGCGACAACACCCCCCCCCCCCAAAAAAACCCCTCAACTGTGGACTATGTCACCACAATCCCCCTACTGTCTACCCCCTTCCCCTCCTACATTCCTACATTCCTACACACCAACCCCATCCTCTCCTGGAGTGTGAAGAAAGCTCTTCCTGGGGAGCTAGTCACAGCTTGTCATATGGCTCTTAAAGTCCATCAAACCCTTTTAAATAGATAGACTTCCAAATCTAACCGCCGTGGAAAGCAGCATTGAATGAGAGGATTTACACTCCCATTCACAGAAAGTAATCAGGCAATTAATGACAAAAACCGTGTGGCTCTATTAGACAGAATTTGGGGAGGCAGTAGAATAGAGAGAAAGAGAGAGGGAGAGAGAGTTGTTTGTTTGTTTATTTGGATCCCCATTAGCTTTTGCAGAGGCAGTGGTTATTCTTCCTGGGATTCACAAAAAAACATAAAACATGACAAGTAAAAAAATAAATCATAATAATACAAACAATACAACTAAATACTGTGCATAATGTGTGTGTGTGCCTGGGTGTGCATGTGTTTGTGTCCCCTCAAAGTCCCCACCGTTCCATGAGATGTTGTTTAATCTTTTTTTTAAAGTTAATTTTGCTGTTTGCCATAGTAAGTGGAGATGGAAGGAAGTTCCATGTAATCATGGCTCTGGGGACTTGGGGACTGGTGAAGAAACCCTTGGTGGCATGTCTTCTTGGGTAATGTAAGGGTGTCTGACCTGAATGTTATTTGATTATGCAGACAATCTGGAATTTTCATCAAAGTAATACTTCTCGTAATAACTAGAAGAGAAGCAGTTATTCTCTCATCAATCCACAACCAGGAGAGACGTTGTTGATGTTAGTTCTGTGTGTACAGTTAAGGGCAAAACGTGCTGCTCTGTTTTGAGCCGGGTGCAACTTTGCTAGGTCTTTCTTTGCTGCACTTGACCATATTACCGGACAATAAATAAAGATGGGACAAGGCCAGAGCCTGAACAACTAGGGTAGCTGATTTTTTGTGTAAAAAACGCTAAGGGGTTGGGTTAAATGCGGAAGACACATTTCCGTTGAATGCATTCAGTTGTGCAACTGACTAGGTATCCCCCGTTTCCTTTCCTTTCCTTCACAACAACTTTAGCAATTTAACTTGACCATGATAATTGACCATCCAGCTTCCTCAACTTGCTCAATGGTCACACCCTTTATACACAACTCCAGTTGAGGTTTAGGTCATAGAGAATATGCTCAACCAAATGAAATAATTTTAGTTTTAGATGTATTTAAGCCTCGTTTATTATTAATCACCCATTCGGTTACTGACTGTAACTTTCAGTGAGCTTTCAGTGAGCTCACTGGCTTTGGGTGCTGATTTGTGAAATCATCCACATACATAGTAATTCTAGCTTTGTGTAAGGGCAAATTATTTGTAAAAATAGAGAAGAGTAACGGCATAAGGCAACTGCCCTGAGGGACACTGCACGGTACATATCTGATGTTAGAGAAGCTTCCACTGAAGAACACTCTCTGGGTTCTACTGATTTGGAAGATTGAGTAAAGTTAAGGGGAAAATGCAAGGCATTGAGAAAATATATGGAGGGATATAAAATAAAGGAAGAAAGAGGGGGATAGAAAGGAAGAACGTGAGGGAAAGAAAATAATTATGTACCATCTTTTGATATAACACAGTGTGAGTAGTTGGTATTTGGTATTTTAGTATGATCCCCACTTCCTGGGGTCCACACAAAACATGAAACATAATACAGAATGACATAATACAGAACATCAATAGACAAGAACAGTTAAAGACAGAACTAAATACATTTTTTTAAAGGCACAGTTAGCCTACATATCAATGCTCACACACAAACTATCTAGGTCTAATAAGGGAAAGGCGTTGTGTCGCGAGGTGTTGCTTTCTGTTTTTTTTTTTTTTTTACTTCATATGGCTAAGGGGCGGGATTTCCACGTTTGGATGAAAAGCGTGCCCAAAGTAAACTGCCTGCTGATCAGTCCCAGTTGCGAATATATGCATATTATTAGTAGATTTTTGGTTGAAAACACTCTGACATTTCTAAAACTGTTTCAGTGATGTCTGAGTATAACAGAATCCATATGGCAGGCAAAAACCTGAGGAAAACCCAACCAGGAAGTGGGAAATCTGAGATTTGTACTTTTTGAACTATTGGCCTATCGAATACACAGTGTCTATGGGGTCACTTCCACTAGATGTCAACAGTCTTTAGAAACTTGTTTGAGGCTTCTAGTATAAAGGGCTCTTAAGGGCTCTTTGAGTCAGTGGTCTGGCAGAGTGCCACGAGCTGGTCACGCGCATTCACATGAGAGGTAGCTCGCGTTCCCATTGCTTTTCTGAAGACAAAGGAATTCTCCGGTTAAAACATTATTGAAGATTTATGTTTAAAAACATCCTAAAGTTTGATTCTATACATCATTTGACATGTTTCTACGGACTGTAAAGGAACTTCTGAACTTTTGCCTGAAGTTTAGATTGTGTACTGAATGCGCGAACCAAAAGGAGTTATTTGGACATAAATGATGGACTTTATGGAAAAAATCAAACATTTATTGTGGAAGTGAGATTCCTGGGAGTGCATTCTGATGAAGATCATCAAAGGTAAGTTAATATTTCTAATGCTATTTATGTTGACTCCAAAATGGCGGATATCTTTTTGGGTTGTTTTGGTCTCTGATTGCTGTACTCAGATTATTGCATGGTTTGCTTTTTCCGTAAAGTTTTTTTGAAATCTGACACAGCAGTTGCATTAAGGAGAAGTATATCTTTAAATCTGTGAATAACACCTGTATCTTATATCAATGTTTATTATGAGTATTTATGTAAATATATGTGGCTCTGTGCAAATTCACAGGATGTTTTGGAGGCAAAGCCAATTGTAAACTGAGGTCTTTGGATATAAATATGTACTTGATTGAACAAAACATACATGTATTGTGTAACATGTTGTCCCGGGAGTGTCATCTGATGAAGAATATCAAAGGTTAGTGATTAATTTTATCTCTATTTATGCTTTTTGTGACTCCTCTCTTTGGTTGGAAAATGCTTTCTGTGACTAGTTGCTGACCTAACATAACGAAAAGCTTTTTTGAAATCGGACACTGTGGTTGGATTAACTTCTTGAGTGTAGGGGGCAGGATTTTCGTTTTTGGCTTAAAAAAAACGTACCCATTTGAAACTGCCTATTTCGCAGGCCCAGAAACTAGAATAAAATAGAATATGCATATAATTGTCAGATTAGGATAGAAAACACTCTAAAGTATAACAGAACTGATATTGCAGGCGAAAACCTGAGGAAAATCAAACCAGGATGTGTTGTTTTTCCTGAAAGCTCTCTGTTCCATTGGATACCTTGCCTCCATTTAAAGGGATATCAACCAGATTCCTTTTCCTATGGCTTCCTCAAGGTGTCAACAGTCTTTAGACATAGTTTCAGGCTTTTATTTTAAAAAATGAGCGAGAAAGATAACATTGCGTGGATAGCTGGGTGTTCGCAGAGTTTTGCTTGTGCAACAGAGTGGGGCAGCCATTGTCTCTCCCTTTCCTTTTGAAAAAGCGACAGTCCCAGTTGATATATTATCGATTATATATTTTAAAAACAACCTGAGGATTGATTATAAAAAACGTTTGACATGTTTCTGTGGACATTACGGATACTACTTGGAATTTTCGTCTGCGATGTCGTGACCGCTCGAGCCTGTGGATTTCTGAACATAACGCGCCAAACAAATGGAGGTATTTTGGATATAAAAATAATCTTTATGGAACAAAATGAACATTTATTGTGTAACTGGGAGTCTCGTGAGTGCTAACATCCGAAGATCATCAAAGGTAGGCGATTTAATCTATTGATTTTCTGACTTTCGTGACCAAACTACTTGGCTGCTAGTGTTTGTAATATTTTGTCTACTGAGAGAGATGTTCTTACATAAACACTTGTTATGCTTTTTCAGAAAAGCTGTATTGAAATCTGACACGCCAGGTTGATTAACAACAAGCTAAGCTGTGATTTGCTATACTGCACTTGTGATTTCATGGAAATTAAATATTTTTAGTAATTTAATTTGAATTTAGCGCGCTGCAATTCAGCGGGGTTGATGAAAATGATCCCGCTAAAGGGATGGGTGCATCAAGTAGTTAAGGAGAATTTTATCTTTAAAATGGTGCCTAATAATTGTATGTTTGAGAAAATTGAATTATGAGATTTTTGTTGAGGGGTTCCGCTAGCGGAACAGGTTTGCTGTTTACTTGAGCAATATGAGATGGAAGGACGTTCCATGCAATTAGGGCTCTACGTAATACTGTATGCGTTCTTGAATTTGTTCTGGATTTGGGGACTGGGAAAAGACCCCTGGTGGTATGTCTGGTGGGATAACTGTGTGTGTCAGAGCTGTGTGTAAGTTGACTATGCAAACAATTTGGAATTTTAATCACATTAATGTTTCTTATAAAAAAGTTTACAATCTAAAGTAACACCAAGTAATTTAGACTCCTCAACTTGTTCAACAGCCACACCATTTATTACCAGAATCAGCTGAGGTCTAGAACTTAAGGAATGACTTGTACCAAATACAATGCTCTTAGTTTTAGAGATGTTCAGGACCAGTTTATTACTGGCCGCCCATTCCAAAACAGACTGCAACTCTTTGTTATAGGTTTCAGTGTCTTCATTAGCTGTGGTTGCCAATGCGTATATGGTTGAATCATCAGTGTACATGGACACACATGCTTTGTTTAATGCCAGTGGCAGGTCATTGGCAAAAATAGAAAAGATTAGAGGGCCTAGAGAGCTGCCCAGCGGTACACCACACTTTACATGTTTGACATTAGAGAAGCTTCCATTAAAGAAAACCCTTTTAGTCATATTAGATAGATAGCTCTGAATCCACAATATGGCAGAGGTTAAAAACCAGGTCAATAATATCAAAGGGTGCACTGAAATCTAACAGTACAGCTCCCACAAGCTTCTAATTATCAATTTCTTTCAACCAATCATCAGTAATTTGTGTCAGTGCAGTACATGTTGAGTGCCTTTATAAGCTTGCTGAAAGTAAGTTGTTTGCTTTTTATTACAGAGAAATAGCATTGTATTTGGTCAAACACATTTTTTTCCAACAGTTTGCTAAGAGCTGGCAGCAAGCTTATAGGTCTGCTGTTAGAACCAGTAAAGGCCGCTTTACCACTCTTGGGTAGTGGAATTACTTTGGCTTCCCTCCAGGCCTGAGGACCACGACATTCCTCGGATTAAAAATATGACAGATAGGAGTGGCTATAGAGTCAGCTACCATCCTCAGTAGCTTTCCATCTAAGTTGTCAATGCCAGGAGGTTTGTCATTATTGATCGATTACAATTATTTTTCCACCTCTCCCACACTAACTTTACAAAATTTAAACTTGCAATGCTTTTCTTTATTTGTCATCATTATTTGTTTTTTTATGCATGAATACAATTGCTCCCTGTTCATTGTTGGCATTTCCTGCCTAAGTTTGCCCACTTTGCCAATTAAATAATCATGAAAATAATTAGCATCATCAAATGGTATTGTGATGAATAAGCCATCTGATTCAATGAAAGATGGAGTTGCAATTGTCTTTCTGCCCATAATTTCATGTAAAGTACTCCAAAGTTTTATAGAATTGATCTTGGCTAAATAAAACAGTTTCTTCTTCCTTTTGTTGATTTTAGTCACATCATTTCTCAATTTGCAGTAAGTAAGCCAGTCTGATGTGCAGCCAGAATTATAAGACACTCCTTTTGCCCCATCTCTTTCAACCATACAGTTTCTTAACAGTACAGTTGCATGTTTATCAATAATTGGAAGAAGCAAATTCATAAAGTGCAGCGTCTGGATGCTCCTCATTAATCACATCAGACCAACAAATATTTTTAACATCATCCACAGAGTCACAGCAAAATCTTTTGTAGGATCTCTTATACACTATTTTAGCCCCAGCTGTTGGAACTTTGGCTTTCCTGGATATAGCCAGTATATTGTGATCACTGCATCCAATGCCGACGGATACAGCTTTAGAACAAAGTTCTCCAGTATTAGTAAAAATGTGATCAATACATGTGGATGATCTTGTTCCTGTAGTGTTTGTAAACACTCTGGTAAATTGATTAATAACCTGAACCAGGCACAGCTTGATGAAAACCAGTCAAGATTCAGGTCCCCAAGAAAGTACACCTCCCTGTTTACATCAAATACTGTACACTATCAAGCATTTCACAGATATCACTTAGATACTGACTGTTAGCACTTGGTGGCCTATAGCAACACCCGAAAAGAAAAGGCTTTAGATGTGCCAAGTGAACCTGCAACCACAACACTTCAATAACACTTGACATAAGATCTTCTCTAAGCATTTCAGGGATATGGCTCTGAATATATACAGCAACACCTCACCCATACGCATTTATGTCTCTTCTATATATGCTATATCCTTGTTTTGCTACTGCTGTATAATCAAATGAATTATCTAAGCGAGTCTCAGAAATGGCTAATATATGAATCTTATCTGATGTTAGCAAGTTATTGATTTCATGAACCTTATTTCTAAGGCTACATATATTAATATGGGATATTTTCAGCCCTTTCCTGGGTAGCTTATCAGAGAAAAACAAAATACTGAAAAGAGCAGACAAAGCAAGAGAAAAACATATATACATTCAGCAGTGAATTAATCAATTGGTGTGTGTGTGTGTGCAGCGGGGTTAAAGCTACAAACTCATAGGAGTGGCTCTTTTATCCCTTCCAGGCTTCTGGGAGGGAGGGTGGACAATGAGCCTGTTATAGCAGATGTAAGCAATGTCCCCACCCGCTCTGGCATCTTTCATGGCTGAGATCAGTTCTTTCCTCTTCTGGCGCAGCTTCAGGATAGTCATCGTTGAGGAAGATATAAGTTCCTCTCAAGTTCTTGGCTCTTTCCACTATTGGCCTGGGCCTGTTACTTGGGCGGTGGTGGGGTTTCCAGTCCTGTTGGTGCGCTCCACCTCAATCTTCATGTGGTCCATCTTCAATTTCTCAATGATCCGCCCAGGTCTCATGTGGAGATTCTGCAATTCCGTTCACAACCATGTTGTTCCGCCTTGATTGTCCCTCGAGATAGTCTGATTTATCTGTCGTTGTTAACATGGGTTCACACACACAACTGATGTCCTCTCTAAATGACTTACAGATAGCCGTCATCTTGCCGTTCTCCTGTTTCAACTCATCGAGCTGACCCTGGGAGAACTGCAAACTGTTCTTCAGGTCCTGGACCTCTCTGGTCAGGTCGTCCATTATTTTATTAGTGGAATCCACAAGTATTTGAACAAAACACTTGAAGCTATTTCTTGTTGTTGTAACAATTGCTTGTAGGTCTCTTTTTGTTTGTTTGAAAGATCCTTCACGTGTGATAGAGAGACACCACTGTCTTCAACGGTACTCCACCTGGCTTTGGTTTTGTCATGGAGGCTAGCAACGCATGTTAGGCTGTTACTCCTTGCAGTTCCAGACAGAGCAGGTCACTGGGAAAATTGAAATCAACAAACAGCAGGGATCTAGACAGCCACACACCCGGGACAATCCGAGGTCCCAGCCACATTGTCATGGGTTTGAAGAAAACCCTGCTAGCTTGATATGCAGCTAGCTTGATAGCTAGCTGCGACGCCAAATAGCTCCTCAGACCCACCCTTGGTCAGCATAATCACTGGAAAGAGACAAGCAGTCCCAGCAACTGATGCCAACTGCATTGCAGGATCCAAACTAAGAAGCTAGCTAGCTACCAAGAACTTTCCAATACACTTTCAAACAACAAACTTCTGTGTTCAACGGGGAGTGACGTGAAAATCGAGAGGACAATAGGATAACAAAGGAGGGAACCTACACAGTCCAGACAGACAGACACTCCAGGCAGACAGACAGTAGCTGAGCCCAGTTCTCAGTGTTGGGCTTCCGGAGCTTTCCGAGAAGAGCAACGGTGGGAGGGGGCATCCCTGACTCGTTCCTACTTCCCAGCATGCATTGGGTCAGAACTGAGATGATTTCCAAGGTGTTAGAGTAGTTCTGCAATAACACTCCCGGGCCTGTGCTCAAAATGCCAGGCGAAGACAATGCTCTCACTGCATGCGTCCCGAATGGTCAAAAGAAGTTCACTATATAGGGAATAGGGTGCCATTTGGGACGTCGCCACTGAGCCCTCGCCTTCCTGAGCCGCTGCATTAGCTGTGCCTCCTCTACCAGGCTGCTGGGCTAAATCCTTTCATCAAGGGAGGATAACTCAGCTTTATTGCAGGTCCTAAGACACAGCCCTCTCTCTTAAAGGGTATATGCAATGTCTAGCGGTGATATCATATTTTACCCACGGGAGTATGGTGGTGAAAGTCTGGTGACATAATAATGATGTCCATATTGGTAGATCTAGTGTATAGGTAGATCTCATGTTTGCCTGGTCCTAGATCTGTTTATGCAACCACAGGAGTTGGCTAAACAGTACAAACAGATCTGGGACCAGGCTAGTGTTTGGTGGCTTTGCGAAGGAAAAACGATGCAAAGAGGGAGTTTTTATTTTCAACCAACACGTTGTTACAATACAATGATGACACTTTGCAAGTTAGCAGCGTGCAGGGACTTTTTTTAACCATAAACATACTAAGTAACACATTTCAGTGGTACCCCGGAGCTGGTAGCCACACAAATAATTTTTGAATATGCTTGCCAAACTAATGACAAAGGTTACCTTGGAAGAAAGAAAACACAATGTGATAAAAATTTATCACACAGGGAATCGTAAAATAGAAATGGACGAATTATTTCATGTGCCTCTCATTTACAAATGCCAGGCTGGCGCTCCGTGTGATCAATTATGAATGAGCTGAGCCTTAGGCGTTGTAATGCCAGCCCACTGCAGTGGCAGTAAGGAGAGAGAGAGAGAAACATGCATCATGTCTGTGGAGGACATTAAGACTAGCACCACGGGAAGCTGGTTGTAATCCCCTTAACAACACAAGGTATCAGCCCGGGAGTCGGACACCCACACACCTACAGACTCAGGATACTGTGTTATGTGCTGACATTGTTAGGTACAAATAATGGTGTGGGTCTGAATTATAAAGAACACCACTGACACATGTCTCACACCTACACACAGGCCCATGTGTGCATGGAGACACACTTAGACACGCGCACACAAACACACACAGGGCTCTTACCTGCAGTGGACAGAGATGGGTCCGTCCTGGCCGAACTGCTCCTTAGTTTTGTGCACCTGGCCTATGAAGTCTATGAAGCCCTCCCCTGACTTGGGCACCCCCTGCTCTGGCCAATCAGTGAACTGGAACTGCCGCACTGTCCTGGACTGCCCATCCTGAGAAAGGGAACGAGAAGAAGAATGGATGGATGGAAAGGGTAAGAGACAAGGAAGAGAGGGATGGAATGAGGGAGACAGAGGGGGATTGAGAAAACGGTAAAAAGAGGAGGATGTAAGGGGAGAGAAGGGATTGGTCAGTAAAAACCAAGATCCTTCACTTTACACTTTACGTGCCACAGACTCTCTCATTGTCCACAATGATGACCACATACCAAGCAAAAGAAACAGATTCAGGACCAGAAACAATAACTGTTTCACCACTCTCCCCAGATAGAAACTTGATCTGGGGTCAGTGAACCACCAAGTCCCAACGCTGTCCCTATCTCTGTCTAGTAGACAGTTCAATAACAACAACAACTGGTCCAGGTCCAGTTCAACTTCACCCTCATACAACACCACAATGTCCTGTCTCCCCTGACGTCCACCTGACAGTCTATCAGTTCTCTTTTTCTCTCTAACTATTCTCTCTCACTATTCTCTCTCTCTCTCTCTCTCTCTCTCTCTCTCTCTCTCTCTCTCACTATTATCTCTCTCTAACTATTCTCTCACTATTCTCTCTCACTATTCTCTCTCACTATTCTCTCTCACTATTCTCTCTCTCTCTTCTCTCTCTCTCTTCTCTCTCTCTCTCTCTCTCTCTCTTCTCTCTCTCTATTCTCTCTCACTATTCTCTCTAACTATTCTCTCTCTCTCTCTAACTATTCTCTCTCTCTCTATTCTCTCTCTCTCTATTCTCTCTCTCTCTAACTATTCTCTCTCTCTCTCTCTAACTATTCTCTCTCTTTCTCTCTCTGCCTCTCTCTCATTTTAGCCTGTCATTTCTTCGGTGGAATAAGTCCCCGTTAGAGGAAATCAATAGGGCATTTGGCGTGACAAGCGTCTTCTTCTAAACATTGTGTTAAACGGGGTAATCGTGGATGGAGGACTGATGGACGGAGGGACCTGACATGCAAAAAAATGGCATGCAGCCAGGAAGGGAGGAAGACCAATTTGGGGTGGCCACCCACATCGGTGCGGACTGGACTTATACTAATCGAGAAAATTGCTTTATTTGAATCTCTGCCGAAGGGTAGTCAATTATGGTGGGGTCTTAATTTCAGTAGTCGACTGGAAGAGAAAGGAAACGGTCTCTGAATTTGAATTTGGTAACTGAGGCTGAGGATACAATACAGAACCAAAGGCTACGTCCTTATACTCCTCAAACATTCCCTAGTCCTTAGCCCTGTCTTCTTCCTTGATGACCACTGATCATTGGACAGAGTTGATTGGGTTCCACAATGCTGCTTATACCTATCAAGTGATTTCAGGTCCATTGTCAGAAAAGGAGACAAAGAAAAAAGGAAAGGAGAGGAGACTGGCTGTATGTTTAATTGGAACCCAGCCCTTCTACACTGAACAAACATTTTAGTGATGGCAATGGCATTTTAGTGATGGCAATTTGAACGCACAGAGATACCGTGACAAGATCTTGAGGCCCATTGACATGCCACTCATTTTCCACCATCACCTCATGTTTCAGCATGATAATGCACAGACCCACGTTGCAAGGCTCTACACAATTCCTGGAATTTGAAAATGTCCCAGTTCTTTCATGGCCTGCATAATCACCAGAGATGTCACCCATTGGGAATGTTTGGGATGCTCTGGATCAACATTTACGACAGCGTGTTCCAGCTCCCGCCAATTTCCAGCAACTTCGCACAGCCACTGAAGAGAACATTCCACATTCCATAATCAGCAGCCTGATTAACTCTATGCGAAGGAGATGTGCCGGGCTGCATGAGGAAAATGGTGGACTGGTTTTATGATCTACGCCCCTTTCTTTTATGGAAAGCGTTGTATCTGTGACCAACAGATGCATATATGTATTCCCAGTCTTGTGAAATCCATAGATCATGAATAATGAATTTATTTCAGTTGACTGATTTCCTTCTATGAACTGTAACACAGTAAAATCTTTGAAATTGTTGCATGTTGCATTTATATTTTTGTTCAGTATAAATAGAGTCCCAAGCAAAAGGCCAAAACATCCTAATACTCTCCAAAACGCTCCCTTGTCCCCTAGCCTTGTCTCATTTCCTTGACGACTATTCTTCAGACTCATCCGTGTCAAGAGTGTCTTTCATTTGACTGTCACAAGCCACTGTTTTCTCTTATCTCTCGCTCACCATTCTGTCGCCTTTCTGAACCTTTGTTTTTTTCCTTTAAACCTCATTTGAAAAACGTTTTGCCTCCCCGCGCGGATTAAAAGCGAAGGAGGAGAAAAAAACAACAACACAATTAATGAAGCGCGTAGAGACAAATCTAAATAAATACATTTAACACACAACCTCAGGGTCTGCGCACTGTGTCAAATTGTGTGATTAAATACGTGACTGCCTCGCTAGCAGAGACAACTGAAGTGTGGAGTCTCTGCTATTGCACGCGCACGCACACACACACACGCACACACCCCCCCCCCCTACCCTTTCCACACAGGCATACCAACCACCTCCCATAACCTCCTCCTCTCTCCCACCCACCCACCTCTCTCGCTACCCTCTCTTGCTCCTTTCCTCGTCCGTCTCCCTCTTCCAGTCATCTCTGATTAGCGGTCCCTTTCATTTCTTAGGGAGACCTTACACGTGCGGCCCAGCCTGATTACTGGAGTGGGCCGCTTTGATGATTCAATCACAATTAACACAGCCTAGAATCACCGCTGCAGCTGCTGCTCCAGTCCACCTTTCCCAGGCACTCCTTACTCTGTGTGTGTGTGTGTGTGTGTGTGTGTGTGTGTGTGTGTGTGTGTGTGTGTGTGTGTGTGTGTGTGTGTGTGTGTGTGTGTGTGTGTGTGTGTGTGTGTGTGTGGTAGGGGAAGGTATAGTTTGTATGTGTGGTACCTTGAGCACCAGCTTAAGCAGCATTTATGTCTAATCTGCCCAGTGGGAGACGCAGGGGGCTGAGTGCTAGGCCAGTGTGTAAAGTTTTTTTTTTTCCCAGACCAACATGAGTGCTCCTAACTAGCCGCCATGCTGGCTCAAGCAGCAATCCAACATGTCCGCCAGTCCCAGGTGGGCTAGTGTTCTGCAGTACAGTTACCGCAACATTGGACACAAAATGGTAGCCTATACTGTGGAATGGGCCTTTGTGCTTAAACAGATCACTGACAATCATATTATCATAGAAATGGTTGTGGTCTCATGCTTTTCCTTGAAATGGGCGGATGGCACACACATATTTGAAAAGGACAAAAAGGGCACTGTATGCTCCTTCGTCAGGTCAAAACTCTCTCTGGATCTAAATATTGTCGTTAATAGGGGCAATCTGGGATCTTCTCCAACCCAATCCCTCAGGTGTTTACCAAAACAGTGGCGGAGTGGCCCTTTTGTTGTTGTTTGAACTACAGATTGCTCCTTTAAAGGTGGTATGAGGAGCAATCATACTAGCATACTCATGACACATACCCTATCAGCACTGTATTGTCATGTGATGGAGGAAAATAGCTTCAATCAGTTTGCTTTCTCAAGCCTCACTGATGATACAGGTGAAAGGTTGAATGGAACATAGACTAGGCATGCAGACTGAGTAGAACAGCCTCAATTTGTTGGGCATGGACTTTACAAGGTGTCAAAAGCATTCGGGATGCTGGTCCATGTTGACTGCAATGCTTCCCGCATTTGTGTCAAGTAGGCTGGATGTCCTTTGGGCGGTGGACCATTCTTGACACACACGGGAAACTATTGAAACTACTTTTGTCTTGCCCATTCACCCTCTGAACGGCACAGATACAACATCCTTGTCTCAATTGTTTCAAGGCTTAAAAATTCTTCTTTAAGCTGTCTCCTCCCCTTCATCTACACTGGTTGAAGTGGATATGAAAAAGTGACGTCAATAAGGGATCATAGCTTCCACCTGGATTCACCTGGTCAGTCTATGTCATGGAAAGAGCAGGTGTTCTTAATGTTTTGTATACTCAGTGTATAGGACAGTAGCGTTTCTAGACATAGTATCAATGGGAGGGAGGCATGAATAGAAATAGAATGTGTCATCCCTAAGGACATACGCATGGACACACACACACACACACACACACACACACACACACACACACACACACACACACACACACACACACACCCTGGCGTCGGTGACTTTGAACTCTCGGAGGATGTACTGGGGCATGTTGTACTCAGCCATGGGGTCCACCACAAAGTACTGGTACCTGGCCGAGCGCTCAGCGGGCCAGTACTGATGACATTTTTCCTGTGAACAGAGAGAGAGAGAGAGACACACACATATGAGGAGGGGGCATAGGATAAATAGATCTGAGATGAGCGTGAATACATAGACTACAGTCAGTACAGGTTAGGCATGTGCTCTGTTTGTCATTGGGGTAATAGTACCGACTGCACTACAGAGGATAACTGAATGATGGACAGAGAGAAGAATGCTTGAGTGGGTCTGTGTGAGTGAGTGAGTGAGATAAAGTGTCTCCTACCCTGCCCATCTCTCGGAGTTTGGTGAGCATGACTACGATGGTAGAGTTGTTCTCCCACAGCATCCTCCAGAAGTCTTCTGTGGTCTCTGCCAACGGACCCTGCGTGGCGATGTAAGCCTTCTGTTGCCTGGCAACACACACACACACACACACACACACACACACACACACACACACACACACACACACACACACACACACACACACACACACACACACACACACACCAGACATGTAGCGTGGTGAGTCAGACAGACAGAGAGACTGTCACAGTTGCGTGCACGCAAACACACACACCCTCCCCGTCTTCCTCTCTCTTTCCGACCCCACACCCATTCCACCTACCTGTATCCGTCGATGAAGCTGGAGTTGATGTAGTCGGATCCCTCGAGGCCCCTGATGGGCTGCAGGCAGACGCGGGTGGTCTCGTAGGGCATGATGTTCACCAGACGGTTCTTGAACTTGTTGCAGGGCAGGTTGGCACTGATGAACCTGGACGTGTGGGCCTTGGAATTGGCCAGGCGCTGTAGAGGAGGAAGAGTCGGAGGATTGGACGGAGGGATGAAGGGAGGAATGGCGAGAGGGAGCGGTGGAGGGATGAGGGAAGATGGATGAGAAGAGAGGGAAGGAGGGAGAGGGACATGTAGAGGGTGAGAGAGGGGTAGGGGGAAGAGGGGAGAGAAGAGAGGGAAGGAGGGAGAGGGGTAGGGGGAGATAGGAATGAATGTCATATGGAACGAGAGTCAAAAGGATAGAAAGTGGTAGAGAGAGAAGCAGAGATGGAAGGAGAGCGAGAGATGGAAGACTGCAGAGTAATAAAGAACTGTGAGATGTTATCTGAGCAAGACAGAGCTGAGCCATAGACGATCGCTGAAGCACCTTAAAAATGCAGACATATCTATTTGATGAATGATTTCATAATGTATGGCTGGATGGAGCAATCAAAGAACACAGTCTTTAATCTACTCCCCATTTCCTTTTCATATCCCTGTGTACTTTGCAATGTGAAGTCTTGTGTGAGGTGCTATGAGGTAAAATAGTACGACTTGAAGCACCACTATGTACTACTGTAACAAGCTAGCATCAAACAGAAACTGGAGAGAGGGGTTTCTGTGAGGCAGTAAACCCGTCTGCAAAAAGTGGGTCACTTAAGTCTTTGATAATGGGAGTCTGGTATATGCTCTGCACAGTCGAGCACACAGTCTCACCAAATACATTCGAGCAGGCCCGTGCACACACACACAGTGTCATGATCCAAATTGGGACCTGTACTGACAAATGACCATCAAAGGGACCATCACGGCAGTTTGTGGGTCAGTCTGTCTGACAATATCATCCCTCACACACACACGCACACCTCATCCCCCTCTTCTCCCTATTCACTCCTTTGACCTTGATGTCTGCTGTGTGTAAGCTATACTTTTTCTGACAGCCTCTCTCTCTATCCCTTCTCAATCTTTCTCTCGACCTAACTCTCGCTACTCCTTCCTCCCTCCCTAAAATGTCTCTCACCCAGTCCCCCAATGTAATTGTTTCTCTCACCCTCTCCCCCTCTCTTTCTCCCTCGCCCACCTCGTCTCTCTCCATCCCTCTTTCGGTGCCAAAAGCCCAGACTGTCATTGCCACTTGGATTTGGGTCAACCCCCCCTGTCCCCATCCCCTCCTCTCTTCCCTCTCCCCTTTCTTCCCTTTGATCCCCCTTTAACAGAGGCAACTGGAATGAGACTGTCTGGCAAGGCTGAAGACGCCCAGATCTGTTACTACACCAAACTCTGGGGGAGAGTTTCGATTGGAAAACCAACCAATCTGGCAACCCGTCCTTTTTCTTCCCCCCCCCCCCCTACTATTTGAACCTAGGTCTGGTGTGCGCGCTGGCAGTCGTAAGTAAACAAAGGCATAAATGTTCCTATGGACGACTGTACTGATCTCAAGCCTATAGACCAGGATTTCCCAAACTCGGTCCTCGGGAAAAACAAGGGGTGCACGTTTTGGTTTTTGCCCTAGCAGCTCTACACAGCTGATTCAAGTAATCAAGCAAACGTCAAGCTTTCATTATTTGAATCAGCTGTGCCGTCCTAGGGAAGAAAAATATAAAAACGAGCCTAAGACTTTTGGCGGTCATGAAAATTGTCAAGCAAAAAACAGCCGGTTTCAGGGTAATTGACCGTTAATGAACATAAACACATTTATCACATCTCCTGGCTCCATGTATAACCTATAAGCCACTGATGCAGACCTTTGGAACCACTACATTTAATATAGGAACATCTGCATTTAATATAGCTTACACCATCACAATAAATAAAATAAAAATTACATTTCAGACAGGTCTAATAAAACATGATATGAATAAAATGTAGTCTATTTCAGAAGAACAGAATAGCATTCTCTGAGTTGTCCTTATGTTAGGCCCTGATCTGGCTATGCCATATGGCTGTGGGCTACACAAATTAATTTAGCAGACAAGATTTGCTTAGAATTCCGTGGCATAATTTGATATTATTTTACGAAGAATACAATTGAACATAGCTGAAAATAAAATAGAAAGGATATTTTCTCCAAACGATTTGCGGCACAGCCTTTGTGTAGCTGTAAATGCAACCTAAAAAAATCCTTGCCTTTTGCGGCCAGTTGTGCCCTTGGCCTGAACATAATAGTAAGAATTCCCTTCTCCTGGCAGCATGCTCTGAAGCACCTCTCACTCACATGGCTCTCTCAGATATCTCAATTCTTATTAGCCAACGCCCGTCATGTGAACGGGTGCTTCTCACATGGCTACAAGTAAACATGGCTTTCCATCATGTGATTGGGACTCTCTCATAGGCTACAAGTGAAGACAGACACATCGGGGACGCAACTGAAGTCCGTATTGAATTCCGAGGCGCATAATTGAAGATGTTGGAAGAACTGTCTACATTTACTTTTCGTCAGTCAACAAGATGAGTAGGCCTAACGAATGGAAAAATCACTAGCCTATGTCAATATACTATCCCCCATAGCACAAAATTTGAGGTATTATATTATTTGCGAGAAATAAATATTCCCAACTTAGTCTGGGACAGTTGTGAGTTGCGATAGATCCCAGATTAATACAACTACTAACATCAAAAAATGTTTTTTTTTTAAAGCAATGAGGCTGACGCAACAGAACTTTTAGCTTAAAATGTTGATAAACTATTAGGCTATTTCTTCACATTATAAGCACAGCAATGCACACATGGAAATAGCGGGAAAACACCATCTCAAAAGTGACCGCAAATGCCATTATACAAGTAATGCTAAAGGTGAAAAACAAAATTATGATAAAAATTATCTTCCCCAAACTTGAAACACGCTGCACATGTATGCCATGTAGGCTCTACACCAGTTGTAAAGCGGATTAATGTGCTTCATTTTGAGAAGTTATTTGGCCACTTTAGTTGAGATAGAAAACGTCTCAAAACATATGGGCCTATGGCTAGGCTACATCGGGCGTGCAAATACGATTTGAAAAAGTCTCAAAAAAAGGTATGCGATGTTTCTTGCCTAACGGCACACAAGCTGCGCATCATTCACAAGTGATAATTTATCATTCACACAGCGGTGGGCCGTCAGGGCCGGCAAGGCCTTCTCTGCTGGCCTAAACATCATCAGAATATATATATTTTTAAAATATATTTCCCCACAAATATGTATTAAATTATTCCCCAGAGTAAGAGTTACACTCTTCATTTCATAGCATTCCTCTTGGTTGCACTGCTTCCAGCCCCAGGTTGAGATTGAGAGGGCTGGTCTTTATGTTAGATATTTTATCCAATCATATTCAGCCATCATGTGTTGCTCGGGGTCTAAAATCTGCCCTCAGGCCTTCAGAATCAACAGTGCGGGCGCTTGTAGCTTAAAGTGAATGGAAATTAAAATTTAGTGTCAAACAATCAGCTTTAGTGTTGGCTATTGTACGCCTGCTGGCTGGCTCCAGTGTTACACAGGAGCCAGCTAGCAGGCGTAGTGATTGGATTACCAATATTGAGAGGCAGATCCTATATAGGCAGGTCTCAGAACTAGGAAACTGAAATTGATCAACAAATTAATTTGCGTACTACTAAGCTGTTTTTTCAACCCACAATGGCGGAAGGAGAAGATATCGATTTGGTCGAGGATATAATTATAACGCCATTCTCAAGACAAACTTTTCAAGAAAAGTTAGACATTGTCAGGAGAGGTAGACGCCGACGCTACAAAGCCTGTCACAGGCGGGAAAGGGGTTCGTTCGCCACTTTCAACTATGAATGACTCACAGGCTCCGAGAAGCACTGCAAACTGTACTGCTGGGAATGCCTATTATTTGCAAGTGATCGATTTGGTGTTTGGAGCCACACTGGCTTTGCAAACCTGAGTTGTCTAACCAAGGCGCAACGAGACACCAAAGTACGGCTTGGCACTTACAAGCAATGGTGCTTTTGAAAACTTTTGGGGACACCCGAGTGGATCTAAAGCTCAACAAACAAGCGCGCATGGCAACGAAGCGGCACAATGAAAAGGTATTGTACTCTTCCCCTGCAATTCTCTGAATAAAAATAAAAATTTCAAGGTGAAGCAACGCCTGGTTATACTGTGTTTCTGTCTAAATGTATAGTGTCTATAGCCATGCAATCATAATGATGGTAATAAGAGGTGGATTAATTCGGGTGGGACTGTGTAGGACTTCACTGAAGGCCCAGGCCCCAGAACCACGGCACGCTACTGCATTCACATGTGATAGGCTAATATGGTCAGCCATCAGAATATTCTTGATATTATATATTCTTGTCTTTACATACAGTGCATTCGGAAAGTGTTCAGACCCCTTGACTTTTTACCCATTTTGTTACGTTACAGCCTTATTCTAAAATGTATTAAATAATTCCCCCCCCTAATCAATCTACACACAATACCCCATAATGACAAATAAAGGTTAACATTTTTTTTTGCAAATTTATAAAAAATACAAAACATAAATTCCTTATTTAAAAAAATGTTCAGACCCTTTGCTATGAGACTTGAAATTGAGCTTTCCATTGATCATCTTTGAAATGTTACAGTTTGATTGGAGTCCACCTGTGGTAAATTCAATTGATTGGATATGATTTAGAAAAGCACACACCTGTCTATATAAGGTCCCATAGTGCATGTCAGAGCAAAAACCAAAGCATGAGGTCAAAGGAATTGTCCGTAGAGTAGCCAGTCAGAAGCCACTCCTTAGTAAAAGGCACATGACAGCACGCTTGGAGTTTGCCAAAAGGCGCCTAAAAACTCAGACCATGAGAAATAATATTCTCTGGTCTAATGAAACCAAGATTGAACTACAGGTGTGCCAAGCTTTTACCGTCATACCCAAGAAGACTTGAGGCTGTAATTGCTGCCAAAGGTGCTTCAACAAAGTACTGAGTAAAGAGTCTGAATACCTATGTAAATGTCATATTTCAGTTTTTATTTTTTAATACATTTTCACAAATAAAATTAAAAACGTTTTTTTGCTTTGGCATTATGGGATATTCTGTGTAGATTGATGAGGGAAAAAACTATTTAATCCATTTTAGAATAAGGCCGTAATGTATCAAAATGTGGAACAATTCAAGGGGTCTGAATACTTTCTGAATGCACTGTATACTAAATAATATGTGACATTTGTTTTGATTTAGAATGGACCATTATCATGCAACTGTCTCCAAACAGAGTTAGGAGAAAATATATGTCTTCTATGCACTTTAATATGGAATGGAGGATGCTTTTCCCGTGGTTACTTTTTATGCCAGCCAGGTAGGCTATACTCCTGTTGTAAAGAAAAGCAATGTGCTTAATATTAGGGAAGTTGAGAAATAAATATTGTAGGCCTAGCCTATAGAAAGCTGATGGGACCCTCCTCTTTTTAATAGAGGCCATCAAAACTCTGTTTTCTCACTCATTGCATAGAAATGTTGTGCAACGTGCTCATGAACTCTCATGAAGTGTTTGATTTTCAATAACATTTGCATCGATGCCAGGATGATTAGAGGGACAATAGAGTGCTGAGTACCAGGCAGTTAGCAAGTTTGGTAGGCTACTAATGACTATAGGCAGCATCAGAGCTTGGAGAAGCCTAATTACCGTGACTAAATGGTCACATTGAATTTGACCGCGAGTCATGACTCGTAACCACCTGTGTGGCGTTAATATGGTCACCATACCAGCCCTACGTGCAACCCTTGGGGTCCCAAGGACCGAGTTTGGGAAACGCTGACTAAACTGTCGCAGCAACTCCTTTCTAAGACGCAGTAACGTCTCTCTGTTCATTAGTGTGAGGACCCCCCTGTTTGCTCTCACCGTTCGCCTCACCGTGCGTCATCATTAACTATTAATGACATCCTGTCACTAACGCTCTTGCGCCACGACCGCCGCTGCTCGCCTTTATTAATCCGACGCGACTGCATACCTCTCAGTACCATTATCGCTATTACAGACGGGGCTGTAGCTGTTAGAGATTATATCGTGGTATACTGTAGCAAATGTCTCGGATGAAACCGTCCTCATTATTGTTTCTTAGCGCGGCGAGATGATAAATGGCACTGGGAATATTACAAATGATTCTGAGGCAAGATAGGGGCATGTACATGTGCAATTCAAGGTCAAGTGTGTCGTTGTGCAAAGGGGGAACAACAAAGTTCGGATAGCACTGGATCGTCGGTCTCTCGCTTAGTGTTTGGCCACTTTCCATGCACTTCCACGTTCGGATAATGGGTTCTCATCGTAGCAGTTATTTGTTAAGTTTAAATTCATCGTTTTATGCCTTTACAGAATAATCCTTTCTTTGGAGTCTATACGCTGATTACAAAGCTGCTCTATCTGGAGGATAGTACGTGAAATCCTTCAGAAATGGATTCACACCAAAGACAATGAGCAGACAGCTTAACTGTTCAATTTCTAGCTTTTTAAAAGACAATGCTATTGAGTGGTGTGAGCAAACAGTGACTGAATGATGGAGGTTAAGGCTCACACGAAGGAGGTATAATAAACTGTCTATAAACATTTGTACCTCCAGCAATTGGGTGTGATATCGACATGCCCATTCTAATGAGCCGTTGTAAAAATATATACAAGTCAATATATATTTAAAATGTTTCCAAGGCCATTTCAATTTCAAACGTTAGTGTTTTACCTCTGGCTCAAAGATATCATGGATATGACAGAGCATTGAGAGCAACTAAAGATAAAAAACGAAATGTTGCGTCTCCTCATAATTTATGATTTTGTAGTCGTAGGCCTCAACTGAAATAAACCTCAATTTTGTGCCTTTCCCCAGCCTCTCTTTTCTCAGGGTCACCGCAGCCTACGTACCTACATGTCTATGGCCTACCTTAAACTCAGGCTCCGCACCACTCTACCAAACAAACGCCCTCCAGTTCGTACCTTCCCCAGCCTCCCCAGCCCCAGTTTCCCTACACCCTATCGGCATCCCCTACCTTAAACTCCAGCTCCATGCCGGTGACGTGCTCGCCCGTCTCCACCTGGGCCAGCTTCTGGATGTAGGAGTACAGGCTCCTGGCCGCCACCTCCGTGTTGCCGCACGCCACCGCCTCCAGCAGTGCATCGTGGATGAAGCTGTACTGGTCCTCCGTCTGCACCATGTAGTTCCGTTGCGAGCGCATGAGCGTCACGTGGCCGTAGATGTCCACCGTCTTCTCGTGCTTGATGCGCTCCAGCATGGCGTCGATCACGATGAAGCAGCCCGTCCGCCCAACGCCCGCACTGGGGGAGGAGGGAGAAGGGATTGGAAGGGGGGGGGAAGAGATGAGAGTGTGGAGAGGGGGCAAGAGAGAGAGAGAGAACATTAGAGATTGTTCTTGAGAAATCACATAAGACGGACAGATAGAATTTCATCACAGATGAGAGATTTGAGCGATCGGGATTTCCCGTCTGTCGTTCGTGGCTTTGACAATGTCTGCTTGACCCAGTCATGCTAATACATCTACATTGCAGCGGTCATCTTGCAGACACCAATAGAGTGGGTTTGAATGGGAATTTGAAAGCGACGGATGGAGGGACGCAAGGGGTCAGGGAGGAGGTGGTGAAGGAGAGAGTGACGATAGGGGAACAAACAGAGGGTTGGAGAGAGAGAGAGGGGGCGGACCAGGAGAAAGACGCGGGAACAAAGAGAGGAAGAGAAGGGGACGAAAGAGGACATGAAGGAGAGACATAGTTGATAAGGAACGAGTGTCTGTGTGAGTTGTGTGTCTGTGTCTGTGTGTGTGTGTGTGTGTGTTTGTGTGTGAGTGACTCAGAGCCCTGCAGTCTAGTGTTAACACACTAGAGACACACTTGAGAGCTATGACTTTCACTTTACTCACCACTACTACCGCTATACCAGCTGACTGGATCTACGCACTGAACCGTACAAACACACACACACACACGCACGCACACACGCACGCACGCACATACACACACACACACTGTTGTGTGTATTGTAAAGTGTATTGCTCACGCTGTTGAACAGTGGTTGTTCTCCTGAATTGGGAGGGCAACTGTACAGGTTCCCACTGATATGGTAGGTCTGTTGTCATGGCAGTAAACTATTTAGTACATTGAATTCAGAGCATACATACTGTGAGTGAGAATATCTTTCCAATAAATATGAATAATTGATCTACTACCATGCTGCGTGAACAAAGATACTGTAAGTATGGATCGAATCCTGACGGCACACTTAAAATCAGTCATCTACGGATGTCAGTGGAAAATTTAGGGTTACGATTTGGCCTCTGTATTCTGAGGAATAAGGAGTTGTTTTTCTCAAGTGCTGGGTCCATAGTTCATTGGAAGACAGTGAGGAAACCTTAACACACCTCATTCAACGAACCAGGTTTAATCCTTATGCAGTCTCTTTAACCAAGTTGAATCTCATCCTAGTTTGGTCTGAAAGCTGGATCAAATCTCCGAGCTGACAAGGTAAAAATCTGTCATTCTGCCCCTGAGCAAGTCAGTTACCCCACTGATCCCCAGGCGCTGATGACGTGGATGTTGACTAAGGCAGCCCCCCCCGCAACTCTCTGATTCAGAGGGGTTGGGTTAAATGCGGAAGACACATTTCAGTTGAATGCATTCAGTTGTACAACTGACTAAGTATCAAATCAAATCAAATTGTATTTGTCACATACACATGGTTAGCAGATGTTAATGCGAGGGTAGCGAAATGCTTGTGCTTCTAGTTCCGACAATGCAGTAATAACCAATGAGTAATCTAACCTAACAATTTCACAACAACTACCTTATACACACACAAGTGTAAAGGGATGAAGAGTATGTACATAAAAATATATGAATGAGTGATGGTACAGAACGGCATAGGCAAGATGCAGTAGATGGTATCGAATACAGTATATACATATGAGATGAGTAATGTAGGGTATGTAAACATATAAAAGTGGCATTGTTTAAAGTGGCTAGTGATACATGTATTACATAAAGATGGCAAGATGCAGAAGATGGTATAGAGTACAGTATATACATATGAGATGAGTAATGTAGGCTATGTAAACATTTATTAAGTGGCATTGTTTAAAGTGGCTAGTGATACATTATTTGCATATATTCTTCCATTATTAAATTGGCTGGAGTTGAGTCAGTATGTTGGCAGCAGCCACTCAATGTTAGTGATGGCTGTTTAACAGTCTGATGGCCTTGAGATAAAAGCTGTTTTTCAGTCTCTCGGTCCCTGCTTTGATGCACCTGTACTGACCTCGCCTTCTGGATGATAGCGGGGTGAACAGGCAGTGGCTCGGGTGGTTGTTGTCCTTGATGATCTGAATGGCCTTCCTGTGACATCGGGTGGTGTAGTTTTCCTGGAGGGCAGGTAGTTTGCCCCCGGTGATGCGTTGTGCAGACCTCACTACCCCTGGAGAGCCTTACGGTTGTGGGTGGAGCAGTTGCCGTACCAGGCAGTGATACAGCCTGACAGGATGCTCTCGATTGTGCATCTGCGCCTTCGTCACCACACTGTCTGTGTGGGTGGACCAATTCAGTTTGTCCGTGATGTGTACGCCGAGGAACTTAAAACTTACTACCCTCTCCACTACTGTCCCGTCGATGTGGATATGGGGGTGCTCCTTCTGCTGTTTCCTGAAGTCCACGATCATCTACTTTGTTTTGTTGACGTTGAGTGTGAGGTTATTTTCCTGACACCACACTCCGTGGGCCCTCACCTCCTCCCTGTAGGCCGTCTCGTCATTGTTGGTAATCAAGCCTAGCACTGTAGGGTCGTCTGCAAACTTGAATGAGTTGGAGGCGTGCATGGCCACGCAGTCGTGGGTGAACAGGGAGTACAGGAGAGGGCTCAGAACGCACCCTTGTGGGGCCCCAGTGTTGAGGATGGGGTGGAGATGATGGAGATGATGTTACCTACCCTCACCACCTGGGGGCGGCCCGTCAGGAAGTCCAGTACCCAGTTGCACAGGGCGGGGTCGAGACCCAGGGTCTCGAGCTTGATGACGAGTTTGGAGTGTACTATGGTGTTAAATGCTGAGCTGTTGTCGATGAACAGCATTCTCACATAGGTATTCCTCTTGTCCATATGGGTTAGGGCAGTGTGCAGTGTGTTTGCGATTGCGTCGTCTATGGAACTATTGGGATGGTAAGCAAATTGGAGTGGGTCAAGGGTGTCAGGTAGGGTGGAGGTGATATGGTCCTTGACTTGTCTCTCAAAGCACTTCATGATGACGGAAGTGAGTGCTACGGGGCGGTAGTCATTTAGCTCAGTTACCTTAGCTTTCTTGGGAACAGGAACAATGGTGGCCCTCTTGAAGCATGTGGGAACAGCAAACTGGGATAATTGATTGAATATGTCTGTAAACACACCAGCCAGCATGCTCTGAGGACGTGGCTGGGGATGCCGTCTGGGCCTGCAGCCTTGCGAGGGTTAACACTTTTCAATGTTTTACTCACGTCGGCTGCAGTGAAGGAGAGTCTGCAGGTTTTGGTAGCGGGCCGTAGTCAGTGGCACTGTATTCTCTTCAAGGCGAGCAAGACATCCTGGTCCGCGACAGGGCTGGTTTTCTTTTTGTAATCCGTGATTGACTGTAGACCCTGCAACATACCTCTTGTGTCTGAGCCATATAATTGTGACTCTACTTTGTCTCTATACTGACACTTAGCTTGTTTGATTGCCTTGCGGAGGGAATAGCTACACTGTCTGTATTCAGTCATGTTTCCTGTCACCTTGCCATGGTTAAAAGCAGTGGTTCGCGCTTTCAGTTTCACGCGAATGCTGCCATCAATCCACGGTTTCTGGTTTGGGAATGTTTTAATAGTTGCTGTGGGTACGACATCGCCGATGCACTTGCTAATAAACTCGCTCACCGAATCAGCGTATTCGTCAATGTTGTTGTTTGACGCAATGCGGAACATATCCCAATCCACGTGATCGAAGCAATCTTGAAGCGTGGAATCAGATTGGTCGGACCAGCGTTGAAAAGACCTGAGCGCGGGAGCTTCCTGTTTTTCTTTCTGTCTATAGGCAAGGAGCAACAAAATGGAGTCGTGGTCAGATTTTCCAAAAGGAGGGCGGAGGAGGGCCTTATATGCGTCGCGGAAGTTAGAATAACAATTATCCAGGGATTTACCAGCCCTGGTAGCACAATTGATATGCTAATAGAATTTAGGCAGTAGTAGCTGAATGGGGTGAAACAAAAACCTGCACCAAACAGTGTGTGGTCAGTCAGAAGTATTATTTTCATATACTATATACCCTGCTGTGAAATCTGAACACTATCTGTAGTTGTGTAGTGTGTGTGTGTGTGTGTGTGTGTGTACCAACCTGCAATGGGCGATGATGGGGCCTGCGTCAGGGGGGTTACAGGTCTTGACTCTGCGTAGGAAAGCCAGGAAGGGGGTGGGGTACTCGGGGACACCGTGGTCAGGCCACGCTGTGAACTGGAACTGACGTACCTCCCGCTTCTCACTGGAACCATTCTGGAGGGGCAGAAGAGAGATGCGGGCTAATTCAACATGTGTTTGTTTGTGTGTGTGTGTGTTTGTGTGTGGGTAGGATGGGGGGTAATATAACGTGTGTGTGTGTGGGGGGGGGGTAATTCAGTTTGTGTGTGCGTGTGTGCGTGTGTGTGTGTGGAGGGGGGATAATATAACGTGTGTGTGTGTGTGTGTGTGTGTGGGGGGGGGTAATTCAGTTTGTGTGCGTGTGTGTGTGTGCGTGCGGGGGGGGGGTGTAATTCAACGTGTGTGTTGAGGGGAGGGTAATTCCACTTTTGGGTGTGCGTTTGTGTGGGGGAGGGGTTAATTGAACATGTGGGTGTGTGTGGGGGTTAATTCAACGTGTGTGTATGTGGGGCGGGTAATTCAACTTGTGTGTGTGTGTGTGTGTGTGTGTGTGTGGGGGGGGGGGTGTTAATTCAATGTGTGAGTGACACAGCTCTGATTTCAAGCCCCATGTCTATTTGGCTGTACATTTTTGGCTCGATGCAAACCCATTCAAAGACTGGTTAAACTAGCAACGTGCCTCCTATTCTTATATAGGACCTAGCATGTCACTATCTTAGCTCGTATTCATGTTTCTACCCCAAAATCTGTTCCCCTGTCTGTGTGCCAACCACAATAAACAGAGGACACGCCCGATACATAAAGAGAGCGGTAATAAGGGCGCATTGGAAAGCCGTCTAACGCATTAAAAAAATTATCCAGGGGCAAAAAAAACAAAATGAGAAAAAACACCTCACATTGCCCTGCCCTCTAGTTTTCCCTTTCCCTTTCTTCCTGGAAGCTCTTTAAAGCTATCGTTTGCATTTCAATGCAGCGTTTTCTACTATCCTCACAGACTTTTCTGCTGAATAAATGAATAAATAAATGCATTAATTAAAAGCAAACTGACCTAGTTTGAGGGGATTTGTCTATTCTTTGTCTATTTATTTCCTGGCCATTCCACTGGTTTTGTGTTTTCTGCTGTGGATGTGCTTCTTTCTTTGCAGGGAGGGATAACTAGCTGGCTGGTGCCCAGATTATTTTAAAGAATTTATCACTCGTCAGGAGGGTTCTGTGTCACTGCACATTACGCACACATATAGATGCCTGTGTGTGGAGAGTGTGTGTTTGTGGAGGGTGTGTGTGTGTGTGTGTGTGTTACAGACTCTCTACAAAGCAAATACCGTAACCAGAGTCCAGTTAAATCCAAGAACAGAACAATGAGACACCATACCAGAAATAAGGAGAGTAAGAGAGGGAATGAGGGGAGAGAGAGAGAGAGACAGAGAGAGAAAGATAGAGAGAGGTGGGGGGATAAGAGACAGCTGGGGAAGAAGAGAGAACATGGAGAGATGTGTGAGGGATAGACGGAGGGTAAGAAAGAGATGGAATAGCAGCGTGTGGAGAAAACAGAGGAAAGAAAAGGGGGGGGGGGTGGAGTATAGAGAGCACAGAGGGATCTAGAGGGACGGGTCGACAAGCTGCCGTAAACCAACAGATGTGTACAACAAGCCTGAAAAATTGTAACCAGCCCAAAAGCACCAGTGCTACCAGCTAGCCTTAGCTAGCTACTCTACTTAGCTCCAGTATAAAGCAACAGAATGCGTTAGCATAGTGTTAGCCACATAGCACTGTGTTAACTAGCCCAAAAGCACATGTGTTACCAGCTAGCTAGTTCCCCTTAGCTCCAGCACATAGCAGTCTGTTAATATAGCATTAGCGTTTAGCGTAGGCACTGTGCTCCATTTAACAGAACCAAAACACACCTCCACAGACATCTTAAAGGGCCCACTTATTGCAGTCGTAACTTTTAAAGATACATTTCCTTTTTTAGCTCTACTCTTTTATGTCAGATTGACCGCCAAGAGTCGGGGAAGGGTGGGATATAAAAAGTCGGCCAATTATGCATGTAGCATTTTTTCCCGCTCACTTAGCTAAGTGCTTCTGTTTGGCAGACGGTCATTAAAAGATGATTGGACAGCAAACAAGAGAGGAAGAGGAAAGAGGTCTGGGAAGAAGGAAAGAAAGTAAATAGTTTGGGAGAAGGAGAGAGAGAGGGAGCGAGAGAAAGAGAGAGACACTAAAATAAGATAGGGGCAGAGAGAGAGAGAGAGAGAGAGAGAGAGAGAGAGAGAGAGATTGAGAAAGAGAGAAACAGAGAGACAATTTCCTTCTCCTTTCCATCCTTCACCTATTCCCCACCATTCTGCTTGTTGATTTGCTTGTTGGATGCAGCAGGAGGATGTTGTGTTGAGTGCCGGCGCCAAGAAATACACTGCTGGTGAGTTTGACTCGCAAAGCCAATACAATACAAGGAGGCAGACAGACAGGCTCCTGAAGGGCTTGCTCTCCCCAGGGCCCACCATGCAAGGCCCTGCATACAGCAGCATATTACAGCTCATATCACATTCAGTACAATTCTTATTCCTTTCCTCACATTATTTCCACATTGGTTTCTCCTCAGATTGCCTCACAAGACATACAAACAAAGCCTCCGCTGAAACAATAAGACGGAGGGAAGAAACACGGGGAGGGTTCTGCCAAGCCTACGGGAAAGGCAGAGCCATAGTGCTTTAAACTACTACTGTACCTGGTATTTTCAGTTCTATAGGGGACCTAGGGAGTAGTATGGATATAAACCGTCTGGACTGGAGTGGTATAGTGTGCAATGTGGATACGTAGGAGTGGAGTGTAGAATGTAGGGAGTCCGATTTAAAATGTAGGGCCGTTTGAATTGTGTTGTGTAGTGAGGTATGTTTTGCCCATGTGACTCGCAGCACAACATTGTGTGAAATTTGTTTCAGTATGGGTGGAGTAAAGTTGTGTACTCACTCGTACCTTGTGCAGGGAGAAGGTGCGGACGCAGAAGGTGGCCAGCTCTATGGTGTCCAGTAGAGTCACCTGGGTCATCCCATAGGTCTCTGTACCTCGACTGGGCCAGTACTGGTCACACTTGATCTGAGGAGAGAGGAGACGAGGTGGGTAAGTGCACAGACACTCCCAAACACGCAACAAAGGCAAACTATGGCATTCATTCACACATATACACTCACACAAAAATGCTAACATTCACGCATACACACCCAAATGCAAAAAACGCATGCTCCACACACAAAATCACACAGAATCCTATTACACAGTGAACCCCATTCCTTCACCAGCCGTCCTAAAAAGAAAAAGGGCCCGGTTTCCCAATAGAACATAAGCTTATTGTGTTTTAACGATGCATCATTCCTATAACAGCCGAAGAACTCATATGCGATTCCCAAAACACCACAAAGGGAGACATTTCTTAAAGTTCGTAGTCGGAACTTGTGTCGATACAAATAGGATCGAAAGAAAGGCAGCACTGCTCTCAGATCAGATTTCTCCATTCACATCTTACTTTAACATTCAGATTATTCAACAATGCTGATGACATCAGTTCAAAAAAGTGTTAAACAAATCTAAATATATTTTATATTTCAGATTCTTCAAATCAGCCACCCTTTGCCTCGATGACAACTTTGCACACTCTTGGCATTCTCTCAACCAGCTTCATGAGGTAGTCCACTGGAATGCATTTCAATTAGCGGGTGTGCCTTGTTAAAAGTACATTTGTGGAACTTCTTTCCTTCTTAACTTCGTATGGCTGCAGGGGCAGTATTGAGTAGCTTGGATGAAAAGCTGCCCATTGTAAACGGCCAGCTCCTCGGTCTCAGTTGCTAATATATGCATATTATTCTTAGTATTGGATAGAAATCACTCTAAAGTTTCCATACTGTCAAAATATTGTCTGTGAGTATAACAGAACTGATATTGCAGGCGAAACCCTGAGGAAAATCAAAGCAGGAATTGGCTTCTATTTTGAAAACTCCATGTTCCATAGCCTCCCTTTGCTCCAGATTCCTTTTCCTATCGCTTCCTCAAGGTGTCAACAGTCTTCATACATAGTTTCAGGCTTTTATTTTGAAAAATGAGCCAGAACGATAACATCGCATCAAGTGGTCACATATTCTTAGTATTGGATAGAAATCACTCTAAAGTTTCCATACTGTCAAAATATTGTCTGTGAGTATAACAGAATTTGGACAGCCATTGTTTTGAAAACTCCATGTTCTCCTACTGTGAAAGACATTTCAAGATGGTTGATATATTATTGATTATATATTTTAAAAACAACCTGAGGATTGATTATAAAAAACGTGTTTCTGTGGACATAATGGAAACTATTTTGATTAATATTTTAAAAACAACCTGAGGATTGATTATGCGTTTTCTGTGACCACTCTTTCCTGTGGATTTCTGAACATAACGCGACAAACAAACGGAGGTATTTTGGATATAAAAATCATCTTTATGGAACAAACAGAACATTTGTTGTGGAACTGCGAGTCTCGTGAGTGAAAACATCCGAAGATCATCAAAGGTAAATTATTAATTTGATTGCTTTTCTGATTTTCGTGGCCGAGCTACCTGATGCTAAGTGTACTTAATGTTTTATCATGCGATCGATAAACTTAAACAAACGCTTGGATTGCTTTCGCTGTAAAGCATCATTTCAAAAGCTGACACGACAGGTGGATTAACAAAAGGCTAAGCTGTGTTTTCCTATATTGCACTTGTGAATTCATGAATATAAATATTTATTGTATGTAGCGCTATACTATTCAGCGGTTGTTGATGACACTTATCCCAATAGGGGGATTGCAGCCATAACAGGTTAATGCATTTGATCAAATCGGTCGTGTTGTGTCAAGATAGGGGTGGTATATTGAAGAATCTAAAATAAAAAACTAATTGATTGCTTTAACAATTTCTTGGTTACTATATAGTTCCATATGTGTTATTTCATAGTTTTGATGTCTTCACTATTATTCTACAATGTACAGTCATGGCCAAAAGTTTTGAGAATGACACAAAAATACATTTTCACAAAGTTTGCTACTTCAGTGTCTTTAGATATTTTTGTCAGATGTTACTACGGAATACTGAAGTATAATTACAAGCATTTCACAAGTGGCAAAGGCTTTATTGACAATTACATGAAGTTGATGCAAAGAGTCAATATTTGCAGTGTTGACCCTTCTTTTTCAAGACCTCTGCAAACCACCCTGGCATGCTATCAATTAACCTCTGGGCCACATCCTGACTGATGGCAGCCCATCTTTGCATAAATCAATGCTTGGAGTTTGTCAGAATTTGTGGGTTTTCGTTTGTTCAACCGCCTCTTGAGGATTGACCACAAATTCTCAATGGGATTAAGGTCTGGGGAGTTTCCTGGCCATGGACCCAAAATATCAATGTTTTGTTCCCCGAGCCACTTAGTTATCACTTTTGCCTTATGGCAAGGTGCTCCATCATGCTGGGAAAGGCATTGTTCGTCACCAAACTGTTCCTGGATGGTTGGGAGAAGTTGCTCTCTGAGAATGTGTTGGTACCAATTCTTTATTCATGGCTGTGTTCTTAGGCAAAATTGTGTGTGAGCCCACTCCCTTGGATGAGAAGCAACCCCACACATGAATGGTCTCAGGATGCTTTACTGTTGGTATGACACAGGACTGATGGTAGCGCTCACCTTGTCTTCTCTGGACAAGCTTTTTTCCGGATGCCCCAAACAATCAGAAGAAATGACTTTACCCCAGTCCTCAGCAGTCCAATCCCTGTACCTTTTGCAGAATATCAGTCTGCACCTGATGTTTTCTCTGGAGGGAAGTGGCTTCTTTGCTGCCCTTCTTGACACCAGGCCATTCTCCAAAAGTCTTCACCTCACTGTGCGTGCAGATGCACTCACACCTGCCTGCTTCCATTCCTGAGCAAGCTCTGTACTGGTGGTGCCCCAATCCCGCAGCTGAATCAACTTTAGGAGATGGTCCTGGCACTTGCTGGACTTTCTTGGGTGCCCTGAAGCCTTCTTCACAACAATTGAACCGCTCTCCTTGAAGTTCTTGATGATCCGATAAATGGTTTATTTAGGTGCAATCTTACTGGCAGAAATATCCTTGCCTGTGAAGCCCTTTTTGTGAAAAGCAATGACGACGGCACGTGTTTCCTTGCAATTAGCAACCTTGCATGGTTGACAGAGGAAAAACAATGATTCCAAGCACCACCATCCTTTTGAAGCTTCCAGTCTGTTATTCAAACTCAATCAGCATGACAGAGTGATCTCCAGCCTTGTCCTCATCAACACTCACACCTGTGTTAACGAGAGAATCACTGACATGATGTCAGCTGGTCCTTTTGTGGCAGGGCTGAAATGCAGTGGAAATGTTTTTGGGGGGATTCAGTTCATTTGCATGGTAAAGAGGGACTTTGAAATTAATTGCAATTCATCTGATCACTCTTCATAACATTCTGGAGTATATGCACATTGCCATCATACAAACTGAGGCAGCAGACTTTGTGAAAATGTATATTTGTGTCATTCTCAAAACTTTTGGCCACGACTGTAGAACATTTTTAAAATAAAGAAAAACCCTGGAATGAGTAGGTGTGTCCAGACTTTTGGCTGGTACTGCATATGGCTGTGAATATTAAGGGAGCTTATTCTAATGCTTACCCTATAATAATAGACTCATCTTATATTTGGTACATTATTGCTCACATGTTGTTACACATCATGAAATACACTGAGTATACCAAACATTAGGAACATCTTCGGGCCCTGGGATGCCTTTACATTTTCTACACTCCAGGAAAATAAACAGAGAGAACCGGGGGAATGAAAGGAAAAAAGAAGTGTCAAATCAACTCATTCCCTGTAGGCTTCACCTACAATCATCAAACCCCTCCCCGTCCCTTCATCTTCCCGTCCCCCTGCCTCCTCCTAGCAACAACCACCAATCAATCAAGGGTGCGTATGTTTCCCTTTCAGCAGAGATACACGCAGTGTGTCCAAGACAGCTCCCCCACCACTCCTCCACCCCAACACTCAGTCACACTATCCTTCCTTTTCATCCTAACCTAATGAAGATTCATTCAATACACGCCCCCCCCAGACCCTGATGCGATGTGACAACTAGTCCAGGAAACGGATCGTTCTAACACTCTCATTGCGTTCACAGTCAACGCTTGCCGCCTGCTAACCCTGATGGTATCTGGCAGGGGTGGAACACACACGACGGAGGGATAGGTAAATGGATAAAAGGGGCAGGGTTGGAGGAGGATAACAGAGAACGAGGTAAGATACCTGAGGATAAAGAAACTTGGCATGCTTCGTATTGTTGGAAGACGATTCACAATTCCTAGGCTGATTATGGCTTGCTTATAGACAACAACATTGCACCAACCACAAATGATTATCTGTTCCTGTTTTTCTGTAAAGTCTGTTTTGGTCAGAAAACAAGCCTAACACTGATCCAGGGGGAACACCAGATTCAATTCTATAGTTATTTACCCGTGATTTTTCTTCCAGTCTGGTCATCATGACCACAGTGGCTGCCCTCTGTTCCCACACCATCCTCCAGAAATCTCCGAACGTCTCGGGCAAAGGACCCTGCGTTGCGATGTAGGCATTCTGCTTCCTGTAACCGTCTATGTAGTTGGCGTTGATATAGTCGCTGCCTATGATACCTGGAAATTGAGAGAAGAGAGTAATAGAGTTGAAGAAGGGACAATTTCTAGAATGGGTGGTTGTTAATAAGCCAAGTGGCCAACTTTAACGGCTCAGGCAATTTTCCGACCTCGCTGTGTTCTTATTGTTCTTATTGCTGTGTTCTTAGGTCACTGTGTCCTCTCTCATTCCACCTTTCTGCCTCTCAATTTCTTTCTTTCACTTTCGTCTTCTCCCTCTCTCTCTCTCTCTCTCTCTCTCTTTCTGTATGTTTTATTTATGTATTTCTCTGGCCTGGTGTTGTGGTTGTGATTTAGTGTTGGTGCTGGAGTGTGCAGTAAGGAGCGCTGGGCCTGGGGAGTAAATCAGTGCTCAGAGCGGTCCTCTCTCCTCCATCGCTCTACAGCCGTCACCACGGCCTGTCACACACACAGGCCCCACTAAATCTCAGCTAAAATAGCCCTCCTGTAAGCAGGCTGGGCGAGTGTTTGTGTCAGAATAAGACCTGCAGTGTGTCTAATTGTGTGTCGCTGACATATGTATGAGATCGAGCACACAGCCATGCGATCTCCATAGTCAAACATTGGCTGTCGCATGGCCTGACTGAAGAACTCAGTGACTTTTAACGTGGCACCGCCATAGGATGCCACCTTTCCAACAAGTCAGTTCATAAAATTTCTACGCTGCTAGAGGTGCCCCGGTCAACTGTAAGTGCTGTTGTTGCGAAGTGGAAATGTCTAGGAGCAACAACGGCTCATCTGCGAAGTGGTAGGCCATATAAACTCACAGAATGGGACCACCGAGTGCAGAAGCGTGTAGCGTCTAAAAATCGTCTATCCTCGGTTGCAACACTCACTACCGAGTTCCAAACTGCCACTGGAAGCAAAGTCAGCACAATAACTGTTCGTCAGGAGCTTCATGAAATGGGTTTCCATGGCTGTCAAGCCGCACACAAACCTAAGATCACCATGTGCAATGCCAAGCATTGGCAGGAGTGGTGTAAAGCTTGGTGCCATTGGACTGTGGAGCAGTGGAAATGCGTTCTCTGGAGTGATGAATCACGCTTCACCATCTAGCAGCCCGATGGACGAATCTGGGTTTGGCGGATACCAGGAGAACGCTACCTGCCGGAATGCAGTGCCAACTGTAATGTTTGGTGGAGGAGGAATAATGGTCTGGAGCTGTTTTTCATGGTTCGGGTTAGGCCCATTAGTTCCAATGAAGGGAAATCTTAACGCTACAGCATACAATTATATTTTAGACAATTCTGTGCTTCCAACTTTGTGGCGACAGTTTGGGGAAGGTCCTTTCCTGTTTCAGCATGACAACGCCCCCATGCACAAAGCAAGCGCCATAGAGAAATGGTTTGTCAAGATCGGTCTGGAAGAACTGACCTCAACCCCATCGAGCACCTTTAGGATGAATTGGAATGCCGAATGCGAGCCAGGTCTAATCATCCAATATCATTGCCCAACCTCACTAATGCTCTTGTGGTTGAATGGAAGCAAGTCCCCGCAGCAATGTTCCAACATCTAGTGGAAAGCCTTCCCAGAAGAGTAGAGGCTGTTATAGCAGCAAAGGGGGGAACAACTCCATATTAATGATTTTGGAATGAGATGTTCGACAAGCAGGCTTCCACATACTTTTGGTCATGTAGTGTAGGTCTATCTTTGTGTGTGTGTGTGTGAAATAGTCAAATGTAGCTGATCGTTCCTCTCTGCCAAAAATAGCCATAGTCTATGTGTCTATGCTCTTAATGACCCTGTCAGCTTAATATGTCCCAATGTCCAAAGCCTTTGACGCCATACACATGCCACCCACCACAATACATTCTTTAGGCAAATGCATATATAATATATGGGAGCTCTGAGAATACCATTCGTTTAGTCTCCAACATATCCTCCGACCATTGTATCTATCTTTAACCAGGCAATCTGTAACCTCAATGACCCTACTAATTGTATTTACAGTTATCTAGACTAGAATCTACTCTTCTATCAACTAATAAAATATGGTAGAATGTCACACGCCTTCCTTTATCAGAAGTATAATATACTAGTTATAACTCTTAAACTCAAGCAACAAACAATGAAACACTCGACTGGGCTAATTTAAGAGTAGGGAGATGCGACAAAGAGCGTGGCGACAACCGTGGGGTGGGGGAGAGAAAGAGAGAGAAAAGGCAAACGTCATTAAAAAGGATTCCACGTCGCACAATGCGATTGTGGCGCATTGGCGTTAGTCATAGCTAAGTGAACAGCAAATGGCTGCATACATGAATTGTTCTACTGCTGTGACTAATGGCAAAATCACTGCACTGTAAAATGGAAATTTCAGACTTGATTAATTTATGTATTTATGGACGCTTTGCCAGGGATGATTTTGTCATGTGTGCTGTCGCACTCTTAAATTGGGCTTATTGCAAACTGTCAAAATCAAGTCTAAATGGATAAGTCGCAGAAAAAGGTGGAGAGAGGTTGAGAGCTCGGCAGGGTTGAAGGGTGACGAGTTCACCTGGCTATGACGAACGCTAGGAGACTTTCACTGTTGAAGGGTGAGCTCCTCTGGCAATGTTCTCAACTATGCACCAATGGTCATTTCATAGGATCAAATAAGATGAGACCAAAGAGTATTGGGCAGTCAGTCTACCCCAAACCTTGGACTGCAAGACATAATAGACCAACACATAGTATTGAAGTTGCAATTGGTGGGGTAAAAAGTTCATAAAAGTGTCTAGTCTTACCTTCGATGGGTGCAAGGATGACGCGGGAGTGGTCGTAGGCGATGACATTGGCATAGCGGTTTTTGGGCTTGTTCACCTCCAGGTTGGAGTGTTCCCATGTAAATTGCTGGCCCGGATCGATGGACTGTGGGAGTCCCACACACACACACACACACACACACACACACACACACACACACACACACACACACACACACACACACACACACACACACACACACACACACACACACACACACACACACACACACACACACACACACACAATATGACACCCTCAGAAAGGAGACGAAGGAAAGATACAGAGAGGAAAGAGAGAGAGGGAAAGTAAGAAAAAAATGAAAAAAATAAACAAGGGAACAACAGCCTCATTATCAGTTGCTCCGTGCCCACTTCAAACATAAACGTCTGCGCAGGTGGCTTCGTCATCTCTTTAATGTAGACAGTGCACAATGGCAATGGAAATATTGATCAAGGTGGCAGCTCTTCTCTTAGGGAGAAAAAGAGAGAGGGGGAATAAACCAGGTTCCTGGGCCCCGACACTGCTGGCAAGACAAATGCTGCCCGCGCTTGGAATACGAGATTTCCGGATAAATATTCTATTCCCTTGTCAGGGTAATTTAGTATTCCATTATGATTCGGCGCTCGCTCGCGGGCCCTGGCGCTAGCTTGAAGGATGTTTTCGGTTAGGGCCTGGCGCAGGGAACAGAGATTGAGGCTAAATAAAGTCCAAATAGGAGCCTGATGTAACAGTTTACCCGCAATCATCACAGTGAAATAACAGACAGCCAGCTCGGCACAAGGAGAACCTGCTCCGCATTGTCCCCATCTCTGTCTCTCTCTCTCATCCCATCCTTCTCCTTCTCTTTTTCTCTTGTCTGGTCTCCCCTGAGGCTGACTGGGATTATTTTGTGTGTAGTAGTGCTCTCTTGAAGGCGTGAGTGTGTATGTGTTTGTATAATAGGGCGAGTGTGGTTTAGACTTTAACAGTCCTCTCCCTCCTCCACTTCCCCTATAATGACAAAAAGGTGTAGCCAAGGGGATGAGTATGAGTGACAGCTCCCATAAAAAGGGGGTGGGCCTTTCTTGAATGGGGCATGTTGTTGCTGACACCTGATGGATTAGTTACTCCACCTCCTCAGTACATTCCATAGCTTAAGGCGATGATGGACCCGTCGAAAAAGTTTCCTCCCCGTTCCTGTTTCCGGAACCTCCACCAGCCACCCCTGCTATGTACATTCTCTGAAGATATGCCGCGCCTCTCCATCCAGCTCCTGTACTGCCTTCCTGATCATTAACCGAGCTCCCCTTCCTTACCCCTCTCCTATCTACGCTTTCTTCCCTCCCTCCTCCTCTCCTCCCACCTCCATCCCGCCACACTAGAAAAACCAATCACTCAGAGCCCCAAAGAGTCCGGGCTTGGCAAGCCAAGACGCCCAGATGAGCAGCCATTCATCAAGAAAATAACAAAATGAAAATTACACTTCTCCATTTAATTTGGTCATTTATTTTTCTGGGGGAGCGAGATGGAGAGGGGAGAGGGGGAGCGAGATGGAGGGAGGGAGAGAGAGAGAGAGAGAGAGAGAGAGAGAGAGAGAGAGAGAGAGAGAGAGAGAGAGAGAGAGAGAGAGAGAGAGAGAGAGAGAGAGAGAGAGAGAGAGAGAGAGAGAGAGAGAGAGAGAGAGAGAGAGAGAGAGAGAGAGAGAGAGAGAGAGAGAGAGAGAGAGAGAGAGAGAGGAGTGCACTGCAAGTAGCATTCCTTTCGGAGCCAAGTAATTAAGAACTTTGCGTTGTACCAAAGTGTTTCAGGAGTGGCAACAAGTCACTATCTTCCAAACCCTCACTGATGACTCGATACCCTCCTCCTTCTCTGCCTCGCCCGTGAGAAGGGAAGTCGATTTGGTACACGGTCCAACCCAGATGTATAAATAATAGATAAGAAGAAGATGTACTGTATGGCTGCAAGCAGTCATTATCCCAACAGCCACCACCATCCACCGCCGGCTTAACTGTGGTTCTACTGTTGGCATCCAGTACTACAGTACCCACAACTCTCCCTGGTGCAGCTCTGATGCTCTGAGGGAGGATATTGCTGTATGCAAACGAGGGCTGATTCAGCGATCCTGATTTCTAATCAGTGGCGGGGTTCATTTATAACCTCCCTGGCTGCACTCGGGGCTTCGACAGCTCGGCTTCATGCTCGCCCGATGCCAGTGTATGTGTGTGTGTGTGTGTGTGTGTGTGTGTGTGTGTGTGTGTGTGTGTGTGTGTGTGTGTGTGTGTGTGTGTGTGTGTGTGTGTGTGTGTGTGTAGATCCACCATGCTACAGCTTAGAATCTTAAGGGTGGTTGACAGGCCATCCGTTGACTGGTGTGGGACGAGTTGCATTATGACGGAATAAGTGCTCAGTTATTTTTGGTAGGATTATGAAATTGCATTTGGGGAAGGGTTGTCTGGAAACCCAACACTTAAGTATAGAATGTAATTTGTGTTGATTCATTATTTTGCGCCCAATTGAAGAGGATGTGGTGGAGCTTTGATTATACTGTGTATTACAACGCCAACTTTGATTAGATAACATGCCACTACAATGTTAATACAGTTAGTTCACTAAAACCTTGGAATCCCAGTAATCTCATTCTACCCTGGTCAGGGGTGAAGTTTCTCCTAGGATCAGATCAAGGATTAGTTTCCTCTCCCCAAATCCTAACCTTAACCATTAGTGTGGAAAACGCAAAACTGACCCAAGATCAGCATCTAGACACAACTTCCCCCTACACCATCCTACCTCACCAGAGACCCAACTTTAACCCTTAACCCCTGATCCCAGCCCACTCACCTCATACTCCTGGGAGAGCTTCAGGTTGTCGTTGGCTTTGAGAAGCTCTGTGTGTTCAGCCAGCTCTGCGATAGGGATGGGTGGATGATTCATCATACCTGTTCACCACACAGATGAAGAGAGAGAGAACCGAGGGAGGGGGGAAGGAGGGATAGAAATAAAATGCATCAGTACAGCTGTCATGGCATTTGAAGTGAGAGGCTAAAACCCTCAAAAAGTTAAGAGAATGACAGGACAAGGGTTTGGGGGGAATGGGGGTTGTGGATAATGCGGTCCTGCTAGCTGCAGAGGAGACAGGGGAGGGGGGGGGGGGTGAGTGACAAAGCCTTAAGTGACAAGGGAGGGAGGGAATACTAGGGGACATTCTGGAATTCAAACACACAATCCGTATGGAGTTGGTGGGTGATGTTAGGGAATACAGTTGAGACCAGGCCGGAGCTCAAATTTTTATTCTGCACACTCACTACTATTCCCCTTCGTAATGGCGCACAAGTTATAGGGCCGCAAATGAAGGACAACCAATGGGTGATTGCTATGGTGAGAAAGAACCCCCCGACCAATTACCGCTCAAGTCTACAGAGAGATGCGGCTTTTAATAGCTTGGCAACAGAGACAAGGCAACAAACCTCGTTTTTTTGATGGGGGAAATAATAAAGGAGAAATAACATCCTTTGAGTTTAGCCTTTGGAGCCAATATGATGCAATGTTGACATAAATTGTTCATCACTCCTCAGTGCACAAAAACAAAAGGAATTATAGTTTCTATGCTAGGGTAAGAGGGAAAAAAACTAGAGCTTTCTCTTAACCGAGTCACTGTGACAAGGACGAGCTATTAACAATAGCATAAAAGCTGCCTGTGAAAATCTTTTTTCACATCCAGAGGCACAAATATTTAATATGGGAATTAACTCAAATCGTAAATAACGTCACCTCATTTTCGAGTGGCATTTCACACAAAATAACAACACTCATTTCCCATCAGCCAGGAAAACTGAGGCCTCAGTTTTTTGTTTTCTGAAAAATATATTTAGAAAAAAACAAGCAGTCATTATGTTGCCACAATGAAGTACCTCTACATCACTGCATCTGTAAACTAATCTGGCTTCTGTCTACCTAGTTCAGGGGTTAGGGGTTAGGGGACAGTTGACGAGCCCTGGCCTGGGGTTTGGGTTGGATGAGATGGACGAGGGGGAGGGGGTCAAGAGGGGAAGGTTATAGTGACAGTGGTGAGTGATGCGATGACGCAGCGAGCTGCTCCACTCCAGTCAGCCAAGGCCAAGCAAGCATGACGCTAGGATCAGTCACAGACACCCTTTTATGGCTTTCAGCCGGGCCATCCAAAAAAGCATCCAAAACCCTGGACCCTTAAGATGGACGCCTCTCCCCAGTCTCCACACCACCCAAAATGTTAGAACCTGCGCAGTCGGTTAAAGGCAATTTTTGCATGGTCTCTGTAAGCACTCGTCCACCACTACCGCCTTCCCAGCAGCCCTAGAAATATAGTCATATTCAAACCAGCCGAGTCAGTACTGGGGATATTTTAGCGACTTTTTCTCCATAGCTCTTCAAGTGCACCAGGCAATGTACTGTAACGTTATTGGCGGGGCTGTGTGTGTACACTGGAGCTAATCCATTTAGGAGCATAATGCTGGGCATGTAATGGAATACGGTGGAGTCATATATTGTTGGCCTGTCCCTGGACATATCCCCGGCACGGAACTTAACGCTAGTCATATTTTTAAAAGGAGCTTAAGCCCACTTTGTTGCTTTCTGCAAATAGAGGTCAAAAGTTGTCTAAATCTTGATGACGTCCTTGGGCGTGCAAAATCGGCGTAATCAGATTAAGCATCCTAAATTTATCCCATTTGCGTGGCGCTTAGCGTCCTCCCGAATGTCGACGGGATCACAAATGTTTTGTTTTGTCGGGGAGGGGACACTCGACCCTCCCTGGCGTCACTCCCAATTAGTGATGGTAATTTTTTTAAATGAAGGGAACAATGTTGCGCCGACAATTACATGGGGATTAGCAAAGATTACAGGGATATAACAGGGATATAGGAGACACAGGGACTAATGGAGGTTGAGGCACTGAACACCACAGTTCTAGTTGATGACTGGACATGCTGTGTTGTATTAGAGGACTGGTTCAAAGGTGGATCACACTAGATCGTCTAAAGACCCCCTGATTGAATAAGGCCCACTGATTGAATAAGGCCCACTGATTGAATAAGGCCCACTGATTGAAGTTATTATTGTATTATTATCAGTGAAATGAAAAAGTGCCTGTACTCATTTTAGGGGCCGGTGCTAAAATGTAATTTTAACAGTGCTGGTGTTCATATTTTAGAGCATAAGAGATGTAGTTGAAACGTCACGGTCCCAGCACCGGCCAAATTCAAGCACAGACTTTTACACAGTTCAATAGCATGTCTTCATTTTGTCAATAAGTGAACCAATCTGACAATCCTTTGTGTGAGGCCAAATAAAACAACCTTCTTAATACTCCTCTAAGAATGGTTCTGTTCAAGGATTTATTATCTTAAGTTGAATTAATAGACAAAACCTTGCATGGGAAGAGCAGTATTGCCTGATGTAGTTGTATTAGGACAAGTTCCTACATTTGTTTGCTCACACATCAGTTTCTGACTGAGCTAACATTGCATTCTCCTTTCCTATGGCACCGGCTGGAAACTTGTTGTTATTAATCATTGCCGGATGGTGCATTTATTAACAACGAATGCGGGTTAGAAATCGGAAGAATTCGACTTGGCTGTCAATTTGTTATCCCACAAACTCAACGGGAAAAGGTATCAGAAGCTATAAGGCGAAAAGAACGAGGACGCCGCCTACCCTTATTTTCTCCTTTGGGGGAAAAAAAAGAGAGCGGTTTGTTAGCGGCAAGATCAAAAGCAGAGTGCGCTTAGTGTTTCAGTGGCAGACAGCGTTGTACTCAGACACTTCGTACCTCAGTGCCTATCTACAGTCAATCGTACTGCCTCAGATGTACTATATATGCAGGACAGTTGCTACAGCCTGAGGAGGCTACGGTTTAAGTGTTTGGTTTGGAAAAAAGGAACTGCAACCTGGGATTTACAAAAGAACGTAATCCCACTGGCATATGTGAAACTAGTATTAACTGTGTTTATTTAAACTTAAAGGAAATGTATATGAATTGGACTGACGTTTGCTTCATTAATTTAACAAAAGCACGAACGAGTAAATAATAGCTGTCTAGTATAATTTTACTGGCGTTCATTTGGGCTCTCAGTCTGTTTAAAACAAGCAATACATCTAAACTGTTTTTTTTTTATGAATACAACCCACAATGCATTGCGCTCCGAGTTGGTGCTTATGGAGACAGTCCATTTAAATCTTGAATCCTGCCTAACTCGACAAAATATTCTCTGGTTCAACACAGACAGTGGGACTGCATCTGAAATGGCACCTATTGTTACCCTGTTCATTATTGTACAATGTTTAACCAGGGCTCAGAGAAAAAAGGTGAAGTAGTACAAATTTAAGCAGCCCCCCAAATCATTATTATTATTATTGGGCCTGCCAAAGACAAACGAGTCGATCACATGTAAAGTCTTTCAAGGACAAGTTGTTGTCCACCCCCTACCCCCCAACTCCTCCTCCTCCTCTACCCCAACCCCCTCTACCCACAGTCTTTCCCTCCAATATCGAAGTAGTCCCTCCGTTTGTTTCTCAGCAATTAACAGCAGCGATCAATGGGCACGGAGAAACACAACTAGCGTCTGATTAAACATTTCCAATCTCCGATCTGCAGTCGATATGCCTGGGAAAAAAATATTCATTTTGATAGCCCCAGCCACTGGCCTGTTTATATATGTTTATTTACATATAAAAGAGAAGACACTCTCAGCGTGCCTCGGCGTTGAAGAGAAAAAAAACGATTTTCCTTTTTTTCCCCCTGCGAGAGGGAGACGATCAAATGTTGAACCATCGTTTGCCAGGGTCTTTAATTAATTCCGCTCGTTATCTCGTAGACTGCAGAAAGACCCAGTCAGTTTAGATTGGAATTGAAGCAGTGGTGGGGGTGGAGGGAGGGGAGCAAGGGGAGTGAGAGAGAAGACAGAACTCCTGCAAAAACCCCATCTTTACATCAGCAGAAGTGATCGCAGAGGTTACGTGTAGTGGATTAATGCGCAGCCAAACAGCTTTGTGTGAATAACGCAACTGAAAATCCAACCAAAGTCGAAACAGCTGGGTTACGAAAGAAAAATAAAAAAATTAGTGCTGAAATTGCAACGTGTGGGAAATAAACGTTGTAAATGGGGGCAATGCTAGAAAATCAAAAATAATGCGAGAGGACAAACACAGGAGCTAAATGCGTAGGGACTAACTTTCATAGTCAAAATCGGCATCACTTAGAGGACTGCTCAGACCAGAATCTGTGAAGAATAGCAAACATAAAAAAGGAAGGAAAACTTGTTAAAAAAATGCTGAAATGCAAAGGCAACTTAAAAATCCTAAAAATTGACAAAATTATAAAAGGCGAAGAAACACACATACAGAGATGCAAATTATCTCAATCCTTCACTTATTCACAAATGTTTAACTATGTTATTAATCACTATTCTTTGGGTTATTTTTGTACAGATCCTCCCCTGTCCCAGAATTATTGAGGTCCTTCACAGGGAGTGTTGGATTTGAAGCCAGCCTGTCAGACAGGCAGGGGGAAAGTAGGCCACACATTCAGCAGCATACCTTGACCCTCCTCCCACCCACTGGCAAAATCAGTGCCGCGGTGGCAGCGCAAGCTGTTTGTTTGGCACAGACGTCCATCACTCCTGCCCAATTGAAACTCCTCTATCAAGCTGCCTGGCCATAGTGTGGGTCAGAAATTGATTTTGTTTCTCGTACATAAACAGAGGTAAGAAAATTGCCATCATAAAAGAGAGCGAGAGAAAGAAATAAAAGAAGGAAGGAAGAAAGGGAAACGGCTTATATATCTTCTGAAAAATGAATGGTGAAAAGCCCCTTTGTTCAGAAGTCTGAGCTGGTGCGAAAGGAAGTAGTTCTGACAGTACAACGTCTGTCAAGAAGATCCATGAAGGTAAAAGCTGCGTCACAGCCACACCCTCTTAGGTCTCTGTCTGTCTTTCTACTCGGGCAGAAAGAGGGCCAACTTAGGCCGTGCTCCTCACACCTGTCTGTTTGGTCAAGATGAGGTCACTGAAGCTCGGCACTGCAGCTGCTTACTGCTCGGGACTCGAAAGGAGTGCAAATTTAGTTTCTGGGCCACAAAAGCATTGTCTATTGAAAACACTCATGGACCGCTAGCACACGGTAGCCCAATGAAGTGTAGCTGCATACTCTAGTACAGATGCTGCAGCAAATAAAAATAGTGTACATGGCAAGGGCACGTGGTGGTGAAAAGATTGAGTATGTGAACTCCGTTTTAGGGTTGCATATTGTGGCCTTACTGTAGCCCTCAAACTAGATTGTAAGGAGAACCGTCGAACACTTGCCATTTGAGTAAATCATCACTGTTAGAACAAACCATCTCCGCCAAAAAGCTTTCAGGGAATGGACAAAGTGCCGTATTTGACCATTTATGAAGACGCATAGCAACACTTTATTTCCAGGAAATACAGGTTTTCTACTGACAGAGACAAAACATACTTCTGGTCATATGCACAAGAGAAAGCAAGGAAACGAAACAGCGGATGTGCACAAAAGGTAGTGACCAAAAGGTTAGAGGTCATCTCAATGGAAGTCCTCAGGTTTCCGGTCCTCAAAGTGTGACCTTAGAAACCCGTACCACACTTCAGAGATGAGTGGCTGGGTGTTCCCAAAGGGCTAACTCCTAACTACGATTCATCCTTCTGTACCATCTCGTAAGTCATCCGGCCAGGCTTCTCTGAGTTGAGAATCTGACTCAATTGGCAATTTCCACGAAGAGAGACTGGGCGTAACGAGAAGGGGATGAGCAGGTCAGGAAATCAGCAGACGAGTGCAGAAAGATGGGGACGAAGACGTGCGACATCCCCTTTCTCTGATTTCACTGTGACAATAACTAATTGAACCAGGGGGGGGCGACAAATCTCCAGTTCAAAAACGTAATGTATCATTCCGGCGGTGTGTGCGTGTGCCACCTGATTTCAACGACTTGTGGGAAGACAGTGTAGCTGAACACAAAGTCGAGGCGTTCCCGATGGAAGCGTGGGGTTGGAGCATGTATTTGTGTCCACGGTGCCTTCGGAAAGTATTCACACCCCTTGAATTCTTCCACATTTTGTTGTGTCACAGCGTGAAATGATTCAATTTAGATTTTTGTGTCACTGATCCACACACAACACCGCATAATATCAAAGTGAATTATGTTTTTAGAAATGTTTACAAAATGAATTTAAAAAAAAATGAAAAGCTGAACTGTCTTGAGTCAGTAAGTATTCAACCCCTTTGTTACGGCAAGCCTAATTAAATTTGTGAGTAGAAATGTGCTGAACAAGTCACACAATACGTTGAGTGGACTCTTTGTGCAGTAATGTGATTTTTTAAATGACTACCTCATCTCTGTTCCCTACACATACAATTATCTGTAAGGTCCCTCAGTCGAGCAGTGGATTTCAAGCACAGATTCAACCACAAAGACCAGGGAGGTTTTCCTACGGCTCGTAAAGAAGACATTGAATATCCCTTTGAGCATGGTGAAGTGATTAATTACACTGAGGATGGTCTATCAATACACACAGTCACTACAAAGATACAGGAACACTTCCTAACTCAGTTGCCGGAGTGGAAGGAAACCGCTCAGGGATTTCACCATGAAGCCAATGGTGACTTTAAAACAGTTACAGAGTTTAATGGCTGTGATAGGAGATAACTGAGGATGGATCAACAACATTTTAGTTACTCCACAATATTAAACATAGATGACAGAGTGAAAAGAAGGAAGCCTGTACAGAATAAAAATATTCCAAAATATGCACTGAAGTAATACTCCCAAATATTTGGCAAAGAAATTAACTTTTTGTTCTGAATACAAAGTGTTATGTTTGGGGCAAATCCAACACAACACATCACTGAGACTAGGGAGTTATTTGGGATAAAAAAATGAATGGAATAGAGCAAAGCACAGGCAACATCCTAGAAGAAAACTTGGTTCAGACTGCTTTCCAACACACAATGGGAGACAAATTCCCCTTTTAAGCAGGTAATTCAACAGTTGCCAAAAACACAAGGCCAAATCTACACTGGAGCTGCTTACCAAGACGGCATTGAACGTTCCTGAGTGGCCTCGTTACAGTTTTGACTTAAGTCGGCTTGAAAATCTATGGCAAGACTTGAAAATGGCCATCTAGCAATGATCATCAAACAACTCGACAGAGAGATGAACAGAGGAAACAAGGGAGTAAGGAGAAAAGACAAGGATTTTTAAAAGAACAATGTGTAAATATTGAACAATCCAGGTGTGCAAGGTTCTTAGAGACTTACCCAGAAAGACTCTGACAGCTGCAATCGCTGCCAAAGGATGTATTGACTTAGGGGTTGAATACTTATCTAATCAAGTTATATTAGTGTTTTATTTTCCATACATTTTTTTAATGTTCAAATTCTTCTTCCACTTTCGTGTAGATCGTTGACAAAAAAAGGCAATTAAATCAATTTTAATCCCACTTTGTAACACAACAAAATGTGGAAAAAGTCGAGGGGCGTGAATACTTTCTGTATGTGTTTGTGTAAGTGTGTGGATGCATAAGTGAGCAGAGCACGGTATTCTCCTGCAGGCCTGGTAGAGGAAATCAGCCTCCGACCAGAGGGCTTGGCAGGAAGTGAGATGATTAGAGCCGAGACCTCTGAGAGTTGGATTTTGGAGATGTGGGAAAGTGGCCCTCAGAGAGAGAGAGAGAGAGAGAGAGAGAGAGAGAGAGAGAGAGAGAGAGAGAGAGAGAGAGAGAGATCAAAAGCACAGAAAGAACGGAACCAGAAAATGCAGACAGATGACAGGGGGCAGAAAAATATGAAAAGAAGGAAAAATGTGGGAAAGAATGGAGACAGAGATAGGAAGAGAGCGAGAGAGAGGTTAATAGCTGTAGGAGGCACAAAATGAGGAAAAGAAAAAGAGAGAGAGATAACTAATAGCTATAGACGGGGAGGAGTGGGTTTGGAGGGGGAGATGACAGATATCAACTAAGTTGTGCTTCATTAGCCAGGCGAGTCTGGAGACAGACCCGGAGTACAAACCTAAAGATAAGGACGAGAGGGTGCCAGCGCAGCACGAACACACGCAAATACACACGCCTAGACTATAGTCTAGTTCAGCATCTGACATATCATCTAAAACATATTTCATGCTAACCCAAGGCAGCGGCCACTGCGCAGGCATGGGCTTGGTGACATATGCTCCTTTGGGTTGGACTGGAGGGCCCTCCAAGTGTAGTAGATTACGCTCGTTTGAACAATGGCCACTATTAGCTAATGGGGATGTTCGAAAATGTTCTCCGCCCAGCTTAATTGCGCTAAAATGTCTGTTTAAATTAACATCTCACCGAGTGAAGAGATAATGACATTGAATTCAATGGAACGACAGTAATAGGCAAAAGGAGAAGAGGATTGACTTAATAATACGTAGAATGTGTGTGTGTGTGTGTGTGTGTGTGGGGGGGGGGGGTGATAGAGAGAGCCACCGTAATAAGGTTTTTCATTATTCTTTAAGGAGCGGTGGAGGAGGAGGAGGAGAGGAGAGACGCGGAGGAGGGAATGTACTGGAAGGAAAGCAGACACAAATACGACCAAAGGCCATCATGCTCATTTTCTCTGCTATTACAGGACCGGTGGTGAGGGTACGAGCCCTACATCCGAGAGTGTGTGATAAAGGAGAGGGGTTCAAACTACTGGAACCTGTCTGTCTGTCTGTCTGTCTGTCTGTCTGTCTTGTCTTTGTGTTTGTGTTGGGAGTCCAATGATATTTCGCTCTGTCCTCCAATGTACAAATAGGGTGGGGGTTACAAGTATAGGCTGCCTGCACCAAATCCCAAGTTCACCATGCAGCACAGGAGATTAGGTCCTTTGAAATGTGAGCCTTTTGATGGACTGAAGATTGGCGACAGAAGACTGATGACTGATAGACAAGGAGAGGGGGAGCGAGAGATGAACAGAGGAAACAAGGGAGTAAGGAAAAAAGACAAGGACGGCGGAATGTGTGACAAGGTCACAGGGTGTAGACAGACAACGAGGCCAGACAGAAGCCATGGGGAAATGTCAGCCAAGGCTTTAGACGGAGGAGCCCGGAGAAAATGAGAGCAGGATCAAGTGTTCTTATCTTTTAACGGAGAGGGCTTTTCCAGCCAAGATGATGAACAACATAATACTTGAGGACAGTGATGGTGGAAGGACAGAAAAGTGGACTAAAAGTACAGCACTAGGTTTTGAGAAAGGTGCTATACTACAAATACAATCTCTAATCTTTAGAATTTTAGAGAGCTAAGGTGTTATGGTTATTGTGAATGGTTGGTTTGTAGTAGTATGTATGGGTAGATGGAGAAACACAAATGAAGTATCAGCACAAAACACAGCATTGGTCTACATTCAAAACAATTCAAATATAGTTTAATTGAGCTGATGGGACTGAAAGTTTTAGTGATACATGAGCCATTCACATTTTTTGTCTCATGATAATTGTGTGAAGTTACTTGGGTGTATGCATGAACATGTTTGTATGTGCATAAGCTGGTGAGAGTATGGGTGTCTTTATGTTCCATGTGTATGTCAATGTGTGAGGGGTGTTTGATTGTTCGTGTACGAGAGTGAGCATTTTCCTAAAAAAAGTATGTATGTACAAGTGTTGGGTGTTTGTGGTGGGAGTTTGCATACACTAGTGTTCAAAAGTTTGTGGTCACTTAGAAATGTCCTTGTTTTTGAAGGTAAAGCAAATGTTTTGTCCGTTAAAATAACATCAAATTGAACAGAAATACAGTGTAGACATTGTTAATGTTGTAAATGACTATTGTAGCTGGGAATGGCAGATTGGAATATCTACAGTACATAGGTGTACAGAGGCCCAATTTCAGCAACCATCACACCTGTGTTCCAATGTCACGTTGTGTTAGCTAATCCAAGTGTATCATTTTAAAAGGCTTATTGATCATTAGAAAACCATTTTGCAAGTATGTTAACACAGCTGAAAAAGGTTGTCCTGATTAAAGAAGCAAAAAAACTTGCCTTCTTTAGACTAGTTGTGTATCTGGAGCATCAGCATTTGTGGGTTCGATTACAGGCTCAAAATGGCCAGAAACCAATAACTTTCTTCTCAAACTCGTCAGTCTTTTCTTGTTCTGAGAAATGAAGGCTATTCCATGCCAGAAATTGCCAAGAAACTGAAGATCTTGTACAGTGCTGTGTACTACTCCCTTCACAGAATAGCGCAAACTGGCTCTAACCAGAATAGAAAGAGGATTGGGAGGCCCCGGTGCACAACTGAGCAAGAGGACAAGTGCATTAGAGTATCTAGTTTGAGAAACAGACGCCTCACAAGTCCTCAACTGGCAGCTTCATTAAATAGTACCCATCAAAACAACAGTCTCAACATCAACAGTGAAGAGGCGACTCTGGGATGCTGGCCTTCTAGGCAGAGTTGCAAAGAAAAAGCCATATTTCAGACTGGTCAATAAAAAGAAAAGATTTAGATGGGAAAAAGAACACAGACACTGGACAGAGGAAGATTGGAAAAAAAAGTGTAATGAAAAGAGTTTGAGGTGTTCGGATCACAAAGAAGAACACTCGTGAGACGCAGAAAAAATGAAAAGATGCTGGAGGAGTGCTTGATGCCATCTGTCAAGCATTGTGGAGGCAATGTGATGGTCTGGGGGTGCTTTGGTGGTGGTAAAGTGGGAAATTTGTGCAGGGTAAAAGGGATCTTGAAGAAGGAAGGCTATCACTCCATTTTGCAACACCATGCCATACTCTGTGGACGGCGCTTAATTGGAGCCAATATCCTCCTACAACAGGACAATGACCCAAAGCACAGCTCCAAACTATGCAATAACTATTTATGGAAGAAGCAGTCAGCTAGTATTCTGTCTATAATGGAGTGGCCAGCACATTCACCGAATCTCAACCCTATTGAGCTGTTGTGGGAGCAGCTTGACCGTATGGTATGTAAGATGTGCCCATCAAGCCAATCCAATTTGTGGGAGGTGCATCAGGAAGCATGTGGTGAAATCTCTTCAGATTACCTCAACAAATTGACAACTAGAATGCCAAAAGGTCTGCAAGGCAGTAATTGCTGCAAATGGAGGATTCTTTGACGAAAACAACGTTTTGAAGGGCACAATTATTATTTCAATTAAAAATCATTATTTATTATCTTGGCAACGTCTTGACTATATTTCCTGTTAATTTTGCAACTCATTTCATGTATATTTACCATGGAAAACGAGGACATTTCTAAGTGAGCCCAAACTTTCGAACGGCCGTGTACATGTGCGCGCATTCACTTATAGGTCCCTACAATGCTGCTAAATTGGTCTGTGTTTGTACGTGTCCCGTCCCCCACACCGTACCTGGGGTTTGGAAGTTGATGCGTCTCATTTCCACGGGGTCGGTTGGATGGTGGGGTGTGATCTCTGCGTTGTTCAGCAGACATTTTGTTCTGGGCTCTGACTCCTTTCGTTTACGGCTTTGAAGGGGGGAGAAAAACACAGACGCACACCGTCAAGACCCAACCGAAACAAAATGTCCACCCTCCACACACACAAAAAAAGCTCGCTGTGCTGCTACGACAACTTTAGTGCTGAATGTCGAAATAACCCTCCATGAAACAAGTCCGAGAGTAATATCTAGTGAGCCAGCTTCTCTTTCCCTGACATTTTTTTCACCCCGACTAATTAAAAACATATTTTATGCTGAGACAGGTTATTTTCTCGCCGAAATAACACACAGCAATAAAGTACGGCTAAGCCTTACCTGTCAGGTTTGCTGCTTCCGGAGAAAGCAATGGGAGTTTCAAATAAATATATAAAGAGGGGAAAAACACAACACAAGGAGAGAGAGGGGGGAGAAGAGAGAAATCAATAGAGAGCATTTTAAAATTCACAGGGGCAGCCGCCTCGCAGTGCTAGCTAGATAAAGCTCATCAGCATTTGGAGGAGCCGGTCTGGGTCGTGTGTGTGTGTTACCGTGTGTGTTTGTGTGTGTGTGTGTGTGTGTGTGTGTGTGTGTGTGTGTTTATGACTGTGTATGTGTGTCTTGGTGAGGGGGGTGGGGGGTGTCAGGACCAAGGGCAGGTAGAAACACTAGCCACCAGGGAGAGAGAGGGAAAGCAGGAGAGAGAGGAGAGAGGAGAGAGAGAGAGATTCGAGGAGAGATGTTACTCTCCCTTACCACCAGCATGCAGAGGTACAAGCCAAGGTCAGACTAATTGTCAGGGAGCATATGAAAGTTAGGCCCTGTTTCTCCTACTCAAACTTTGGCCGGCCTATTCTACATACATGACTGCACACAGTTACAGTATACTACCGGGGCTTGTGGTCTCTTAGACAGTGTGTTGTCTACAACTGTTAAACCAGAATCAGATACAGTACTTTAACTGCTTGCTTGCTCCAGCCCCTCAAAAACACATGTAAATACTTTAGATTTCAGTTACTTTGAGGTTAAAACAAGGCTTTAGATATCTCCCCATCAAGTAAAGGTATCGCCATCAATATGTTTCTGCCCCCGAGTCTCCTACAACGTAACTCACTTCTTGTAGAGGAGGATGGCGATGACGATGCAGATGATGAAGACCACGGCAAGCACGGGCCCCACCACCCAGATGAGGCCATCTCCACCCGTCTCGATGGGCAGAGGATCCACTTCCATCTCTGGGGTCACCACTGGATCCGTGTATGGGCTGGCCGCAAACATTTTCTACACAGAGCGAGAGTAGAGAGAGATAGACATAGGGCTCAATACAATTAACATGAAACAAATAGAAAGACATAAAATATAGACAAGTGCTCAATGGAATTAAACTGAGAAGTAGCGTAGCTTTGAATTTTTTTATTTTATTTTACCTTTATTTAACCAGGCAAGTCAGTTAAGAACAAATTCTTATTTTCAATGACGGCCTGAGAACAGTGGGTTAACTGCCTGTTCAAGGGTAGAACAACAGATTTGTAACTTGTCAGCTCGGGGGTTTGAACTCGCAACCTTCTGGTTACTAGTCCAAGGCTCATAATACCTTTCATTAACTCACTCACACATCTGGGATGAACAGTCAGTTATCTCTATACTGTATATGGATATTGTATATGGATCTGTGTATGTGTGTGTGTGTGTGTGTGTGTGTGTGTCTGAGTGTGCATGTGCACGTGTATCCACATTGCGCCTCTCATCTCCATCTCTAGTCCTCACCCCGGCCGTGGTATTGAGCTCGGCCAGCAGGAAGAAGACGTACTCCTGCCCTGGCTCCAGAGGTTTGTTCTCACAGCTGCTGTGGCGGTGCTCTGTGCCCAGGGTGAACGTGGTGGGGAGCTGCTTGAAGCAGGCTGTGATGTAGGGCTTCTTGCCGTCCGCCTGGCTCAGCTGGCGCCTGGTGCGACGCTTCGGGGTGATGTCCCTCAGCAGCTGGAGGAGACAGGGAGAGAGTGGTGAGGGGGAATGAGGTATGGAAGGGGGTTGAGGAGGGTGTGAGATGTCTAAGGGACTTTATCTTGGTTGGTTGGTTTGTCCGTCTGATTTGTCTCTCTGTCAAATGTATCTGTCTGTCCATCTCTCTGCATATTAATTGCTTCATCTCTATTTGATAAAGTGGACTGAGGATGTTCATGTGTGCTCTCTTAAAACGTTGAAAAGGGAAAGAGTTGGCAGACCCACAGTATCCATGAAAAGTACAGTCCGTCTGTCTATCTATCTGTCCGTCGGTCCGTCTGTCTGCCTGTCTGTATCTTTTCCTCCAACGACCTGTCTACTCATCAGTTTATCATTCCTATTGTCCTGTCCGTCCACCTATCTGATCAGTCAATGTGTGAGTGAAGAGGAGAACATCAATGGAGATAGTTTGTGTACAAATGTAAATGTCCGCTGAAAACGCCCTAAATAGGGTTTTTGCGGGTCGATTCCCTCCATACACTCTGGCCCCAAAGTCAATAGGGTGCTTGTTGGCATGGTGCCCTGGCAGACCAGGCCACTCCATTCCTTTACAACAAGAAAATGAAGGCGTCCTCTGAAGAGGTGGAATATTGGTCATTTCAAATCCAAGAGCTCACCGCTGATCCAAAGCCGCGGGAAGATCCCAACCCCCAACCCCCGAAACAATCTTCCCGTGGCCATTCGCTGATCACAGCTCAAGATCACCCCTAACAACCGAGGAAGGGTGGGAGCAGGGAGGTAATCCCCTTCTGCCCAGGCAGGATGGTTGGAGGGAGAGAGGTACCACCCCTGGGGGAAATGACAGTACCTCTCCGATATGGAAAACTTAGCCAGAGCCACACGCGAGGGTGCAACATGACATTTTATAGAAATGTTGTGCCCTTTGTGTACGTCACACAACAACAACAAAAAATGCAGTTTTACTCAGATATGGTACATATGGTTAAAGTTTTTAGTGATAAAAAAAGATGTTGAGTCACCTGGGAAGAGCACTGTGGTTGAAACACAATTCCATTGTGGACTTTGAGCAACGCTGGGATGTGCGTAATTCCTCGGTTCTTACCTCTTCCAAGTCCATCTCGTCTGGGTTCTTGTGATGTCGGGCTGTTCCCGAGCCCTTCTTTAGTGGTACCACCACCACATAGAAATTCCTGCGAGACACACAGACATCAGTACCGTCGACATACAATATCTTCAGAGAGCCATAACACTAACTTACACTAATAGGGACGAATGGGCTCAGTTGGATTTAGCCTGAAAGTGTGTGTGTGTGTGTGTGTGTGTGTGTGTGTGTGTGTGTGTGTGTGTGTGTGTGTATGTAGGTATGTAGGTATGTATGTATGTATGTATGTATGTATGTATGTATGTATGTATGTATGTATGTATGTATGTATGTATGAGAGAGAGAGTGAGAGAGAGAGCGAGAGAGTGATAGAGAGAGTGATAGAGATAGATAGTAAGTCAGAGGAAAAGGAACGTGAGAGGGAGAGGATAATTGGAACACCGGAGTGAGAGTGGAGATGAGAGAGCAAGACAGAAGGTTGGCAACAGCGAGGGCAAGAAAGCAATGTGTAATGTGTGCTCTGTGGAAGAGTGTGTGAGTTTGAGGAAGCGAGAAGAAAAAAATGAGAGGAGCGCAAGCAAGTGGGACGAACCGGCAAAAGAGTGGATAGAAGAAAGCAAGATAGAAAGGAGGATGAACCAACAAGAGAAAGAACGATGAAAGAAAGAACCACGTCAGACAAACCCATGAACCCATATACCGAAACCTAGGTGTCAACTTCTCTCACTTGATGTCCTTGCTTTCCACCGGGGTGAAGCCCATGGTCAGAATGTTGTCCGGCTCCGAGTAGAGGTCCAGCTTGGGCTTCTTGACCAGGATGGGCGGTGCAGTCCTAGCGACCACACGGTGGCGAGGTCCACCCTCTGTTTTCTCCTGACACGTGACCCGGAACTCATAGGTGGTGTTGGGCCGCAGGCTGGTGACCAGCGCCTTGGTCAGCCGGGCGTCCACGTCCATCTTCTGGCGGTTGTACTCAATCTGGACAGGGGGCAGATGGACAGATGGACAAACGGAGACACACCAAAGAAAATACACATTAGGGAAGCCTCAGCTCCGGGGTAAAACTGCTGGGTAAAAGCATGGACGATGTAAAATTAGTTTGAAGGAGATATTCTTCGGGAATAGTGTGTTCCAAGACGGCATGTGTATGCCTGGCTGTCTATAGACATCTCTCTGTGAGGGTTGATTGACTCTATAATTTGGTCTATGCAAGATTGCATTGTTTGAACTATGACTTAAATCAAAATTGCAGTCGGTGGCATAATTGGTCACAAATGAATTCATAGAGTCCTGTAGACGTGTGCGTCGTTTTTGTCTGACTGTCTATCGTTCGCTCACCGTGCACCGGAATGGGAACCGCCTCTCAGCAAACTTCCACGTAAGCAACACCGTTGTCTTGGTGACCCACTTCACTGTGAAGTTCTTCGGGACGTCTGTCGTGAGAGAGAAGAGTAAAAAATAAAGAAAAACGAACAAAACAAAAACAGAGAGGTTGTGTTTAGTTTGGAGAGCTGAGGAAATAGGAAAGGAGAGAGTGAGAGAGTGTGAAAGAGAAAGAAAAGGGAGCGTAGGTCATTTTCCCAGCTGGGGTTCCTCTGGGTTGGAGTTGTGAGCGGGCGGTGAGCTGTGCTGTGATAGGCTGTGAAGGGGGCAACGCTATTGGTTAGACACACAGCATGGGAGACTCATGGACAAGTACGGACCCATGGAGCACGGACGTGCCCGCTGGCTGGCCACCTGGGCAGTGCCAACCCCTCTCTGACCACTACATCTTTCTACTAGTAACTATCCCCCTTTGCCCGCTCCCTTCCCATTGAAAACCAGGAGTCGTTGACCCTTGTAGTTCTGGCGCCAACCATTTCTGCACTCTGAGCATGGATTGGCACTGCCCACGATCTGCTGCCTGGCGGGCACAAAGACAGACCCAAACACAGCATGCCGACAGTCGTTAGCAGTGCATCGGGGGGATGCCATGCCACAAACCTTACCATAGTGGGAGGGGGAGGGGAACAGAGTAGGAGAGGGGGACTCAAAACAAACTGAAAACCAACGGAAATAAGGAACCAAAGTCTTGTACTTGATAACGGAAATGTACTAAAACTCTTGACTGAAACAAACTCTTGACTGATTTCCTACCTTTGTATCGTTTCTTTGCAAATTGGGGGTGTGTGTGTGAGGCTGCATTAGCTGTGTAAGTGTGCGTGGCTGCAAAGGGCTGAAAGGAGACTGCAAGGTGTCTGACCAACCGGCACTTACCTTGGAACGCCGTGTCTCCTCCCCTTTTTCAAACTGACTGACTGTAACTTACTGACTGGTTTTACCTTTGGGTTAGTGAAGTGAGTGTCCCCCGCAAACTTTTTAAGGTTCTAGGATTTTTTTTTGTCGTGGAGAAGAAGTGAAGGTGGTTGGAGGGGGGGGAAGTTGGTTTCATTTTTGTGTTGTTGCTTGTTGTTTTCAATTTTGTGTTTTTCCCCCCGGGTTGGGAGAGAAACAGGCGAGCCATACCTGTCTCAAACGCCACAGTCCGATACTGGATCGGCGGGCTGTAGGGCCCTGGACCTACACTCGTGTGCGCGCGTATTTTCACGTCGTACGCCGAGTTGGGTTTTAGGCTGTTGAGCACGTAGCTGGACTGGATGGCGGGCAGGCTGAGTTCCCGGGGTGCGCCCCCAACGCCCGTCTCCTGGTACGCCAGCGTGTACTCCGTGATGTCCCCGTTGCGCTCCGCCAGCACCGGGGGCGACCATGCCAATTCTACCGAGCAGCAGGTCACGTTGGAGCTCTCGCTGATTTGGGGGTACCCTTGGGGTGTTTGTTCAGGCACATGCAGTTCGGCCGTAGCCTCCTCCCCAAAGCCCCCTCGGCTCTTAGCCTGGACTTTGAAGATGTAGGTGGCACCGCGGTGGACGCTGGCCACCGTGTACTGCCTCTCCTGGGGGGTGAATTCCAGAGTAGCCAGGGGGGACACGTCCTTGCGGCCAAACTGAAGCCGGTAACCCTGCAGCTCCATGCCAGGGATCATAACATCGGGTGCGTCCCAGCGCACCACGGCTGACGTCTCCAAATCGTGAGCCACTGACAGATAGGGCGGCCCGGGCACTGTTGAGGAAAGGAAACAAACAAAACTTTTATCCATTTATATTTTAACTCTAGGAGGTCAAACAGGATTTGTTTTGAAGAGTGAGAATGGTGTGTGGTTTGTACATTTAGGTACGTCGAGAACAAATAATAGACTGTGCTGTAACATTGTGGACAAGATTAAGGCTGCTCGGGAGGACAATGGTGTATGTTTGGTGTGGGATAAACGTGTTTTCTTCATTATCGAATGGAATGTGCCTTTTAGTGGGGCAAAAAAAAAACATTTTCTTTCAGCAGATGAAAGGTTATGCAAGAACAGAGTCAGTAGAAACCACTAAAACCGATTTTGTCTAGGACTACTTTACACTTTCAACGGCATAATGTTGGGCCGGTAGACCTACAGTACTCTATTTGGGTTGGTGCCGATTCCATTTGAACTCGGTCAATTCCGATAATGATATGCAATTCAACTGCAGCTTCAAAGGTCCTCTCAACAGAAACAATGAGCCATTTCTCCTATTCACAAATTGATATTAAATACATTCCAGCATTGACGAGTAGAAGCGTGTGCAAATGGGAATTGGAACTCAAAGTGAATGTGATGTGGCCTTGTCACAGATCTGTTTGTGCTTGGCCAACTCCGTTGTCATTGTCAAGCCTTGGCAGAAACAGACCGGCACACCCAGGCTAACTGTGATGTGACTCTCTGACCAAAAAAAAGTATTCTCAAAGTTTCAGTGTAAAAGCTAAGAGATAATCAACTCTAGACATGAGGCTTTAGACTGGATGAGCCACAGACCGGATGATGCAGTAGTCTAGACGTTCTTCTTCAGTGACCCAGATTCGGGGTTGTGGATGGCTCTCCTCTCTGTGTTTCTCCCCGTTAGTTAGAGGTCCCATCAGTGTGATCGAGACAGTGTCAACACGGAGGCTTTGTCTCAGAAGTGAGCGGCGCTTAGTGAGAGATGAGCGCTGTGAAATTGCACTCCAGTCCCGTCTTAGTGCAGGCGATCCCACACCAGACTTGTCATCTAACGTTGTCTATGAAAATACATGAGGCGAAAGATGTGATCTTTCACTTGATACACCTGACTCCCAAAAACGCTATCCCCGAAATACTACTACGCGGGCTTAATCATAAACATACACACACAGGCTCCAACACACACACACATTAGGTGCAAAAGTTCAATTTGTGTACATGTGTGTTAGGCTACTCTGCAATGCAAGTACTTCTGCCATTTATGTGCGCACATGCTTATGTGTGTGTGGGTTGTGTATGCACCGTGCCTCGTGATTTAGCCCAACTCAGCAGACAGTTCCTGCCCTTACATCATCCCTGCTGCACACAGGGCAATTTGGCCTCTCTCCCAGGCCAGTGCCCAATATGGAGAAGCCAAACATTTGTCTGGAGCCATCGCTCCCTCCCTCTCACTGGCTGGAACAATATCTACCTCAATGCTATGTGTGTGTGTTTCAGTGTGTGTGTGTGGATTTCTGCCGACACTGTATGTGTGCACTCTTATACACACACTCTTAGCCACTGTGTAGCACGCACACAGGCTCCCGTACCAATTGACAACTCACATCTACCCCACTTTCCCATATACCCATCCACTTTGTTCCTTCTTGTTAATGGGCCTGTTCTGGGCAGGGGCAAATTGAGTTGGAACAATAATGGAAAAACAGCCTCCAAACAGCGGCGAGATGAATACGTCTATTACTCCCCGCTAACAAACTATAACTTCAGCCCTGCAACCAGCCTGCATTGTTTAAACTTGACTCCCCTCACATTCACTGCTTAGTAAGCCCCAATGAGAACATCCGAGATAATGGGCCTGAGATGTGTGTGCGTGTTTACAGGGTAGGCTCGGGACTACTGCAAATGAAGAGGAAAGGGTAGGTGGGGTTAACTGAGAAAGCAGGTTGATGAGAAGGGGAAACTGGAGGATGGAGGGAGGAAGAGGAGGAAGGGGTGAGAATGAGTGTCCTCATGGTGAAGGCGACATGGGACTGGGAGCAATCTGCCGCAAAGAGGGGACAACGAGGGAGGTGTGTGTGTGTGTGTGTGTGTGTGCGGACACCTTGATTTACCCCCCTCTCCCCACCTCCCCCTCTCCTTCCTTCCATCCCTCTCTTTCTCCTTCCATCACTCCATTCCTCTCCACTTGGCCTCCCTCAATCCCTCCCAGTGGAGCTAGAGGCACGTTTTCCATCAGGGCTGGCTTTAATGGCCGCTGTTGACACACAGTCATCTTGATTGAGTAGTGGATTGGGTTTCCTACTCATTTTCTCTCCTCACACACACACACACACACACACACACACACACACACACACACACACACACACACACACACACACACACACACACACACACACACACACACACACACACACACACACACACGTAAAACATACATGGGTGTATGCACACACAAAGACAGCACACTCTCTCTATTGCTCTGTAATCCCCCCTAAAGACAAGTAATACGTGTGTCTGTGTATAAGAGCGTGTGTGTATGTGCCATGTGAAAGTGAAAGTTTAAAAAATTGCAGCATTCTTACATGCTGACCAGACCACTTGCAAGTGTGCATATTGATTTTGTCCACCACACAGACGCGATCAGGACACGCAGGTTGAAATATCAAAACGAACTCTGAAACAACTATTAATTTGGTAACAGGTCAAAAAGCATGAAACATTTATGCTAATTTAGCTAGCTAGCTTGCTGTTGCTCGTTCATTTGTCCTGGGATATAAACATTGGGTTGTCATTTTACCTGAAATGTACAAGGTCCTCCACTCTGACAATTAATCCACAGATCAAAGGGGAAAAGTTTGAACCTCCTTCAGGCTTCTTCTTCTTCTTTGGACTTTATATGGCAGTTGCCAACCAACTTTAAGGTGCATTACCAACACCAACTGGACTGGAGTGTGAACCTCAGTTCATCTTTCAATCACCCATGTGGGTATATGCTCCTAAAAACCAATGAGGAGATGGGAGAGGCAGGACTTGCAGCGCATCAAGCGTCACAAATAGAACCAAGTTCTATTTTAGCGCCTGGCTACGCAGACACTCGTTGACGTGCGTGAGCAGTGTGGGTGCAATGATTGAATAACATCTACGTGTACAGTTACTTTTGCAACGCTCGCATCGCGCGGTCAGCATGTTAGTGGTTAACCTGCGGCTACAACTTCCAGAGAGATATATCAGGGGTCGTGGGCCCTCCTCACTCTACTGTACACTGGCTAAGGCACTCCAAAAGTGCTCCGCTGCATTTTTTGCATCCAATTGATATCAGGCGTTGAAGGTGGCACGAGCTGACCAGCGTTGGAGGGCAAACATAATTGAAAATGCTTCCCCACATATACCTAATTTAGCTGTGGTGATGAAAAATCGCCTTGGCCACGCTTGGAAATTCAGCTATTTTGACAGCAAAGGTCTTCTGTAATCCCTCCCATCTTAATTTTCCTCTCTTCTTTTTTTTGACCCAGCTTGAAACTGACCCCAAAAATGTAAAGTCTCCCCTCAAACAATGCTGACATTTCACCAACGTTCATTTAAGAACCCATTAGGCTACCAGAATGCACCACTAAGTGGGTGGGTCAGTGGCCCACCAGAGACAGTTGACAAGAATCATTACATTAATTTAACATCTATTTTAAGACAGAAAAGACAGAAGAAATCAAGATAGTTGAAGGAAAGCCATAAATATGCAGTGCTACAAGCTCCGGTTTGGTGCAATCACCACACGTTGTGCTAAGTAGCCAATTAGGAGAAGGAATAGCCAGGCGGTCTGTGAGGGCTCGTGGCATCCAGACGGTTTCTTCCCAGTGTATTCCGGGGCCTGTCCAGGCATCCCAGGATTAAAATAAACTCCCCGTTCCGCTCAGCGTTATATAGCGCCAACATGCAATCTGCTCACCTCACGGGAGAATGGAGATGGGATGGGAGGAAGAAGAGGAGGAGGGGGAAGATGGAGGGATGAAGACTAATGACAAATTCTGACTATTAGAGTGGGAGGAGAAATGGCCTTTGGTGGCCTGGAATGTTAATGGACTTAATGGAACAGACTAATGTCCTTCTGTATACAGTATATTATTTTAAAGTGTAGTACAGTATGGAGATATTTTAGTATTCCTTATTTTACTGTTATGAATAGTTAGGGACAGTTCAAAATGTGTGTGTGGGAGGGTCCAAAATAGGGGGCATTGTCTAACTTTATGTTTTGCTTTGAGGAGTGTTGTGTGTTATTTTTATTGGGTACAGGAGAGGGTAGTGCGTTTTTCTCCCCTGGTTTACATTCACTCTTTTGCAGGTTTTACTACATAACTTGTTTACACCTAGCCAAACGTCCTCATCAACTTGCTTGCGCTATACTGTAGACACCCCAAAGACTCGGGCAAGTGCGCTAGTCCAGTTTCACTTTGATTACGCCTGGACATCATGGTCCACCAGCAACCCCACACATCTAAAGAATAAGCTACCAGCCAAAACAAGCTTGTAAGAATTGTACTTAACTCCCCCCTCATACTCATCTGGAGGTTGAGCATTTTAAGCAGCTAGGTTGGCTATCTGTAGAAAAAACAAGTGCTATTAATTCAACTTGGTATGGTCCAGATAATTATCATGGACTCATCCCCCAGGTACAGTACCTACCCAACTATTTTTCATTTGTTAGAGTTGTCCACCAGCATCAAATAGGAGCCAGAGACTCTAAAATTTGCTGTTTTAAATATAAGAGTCTATCTGGTACGAACACATTTTTTTTATATAATCGGTGCTGTTGACTGGAACAAACTACCACAGCAACTCAAAGCCATACCAAAAATCATGTCAAAAGCTGGCTAATGTGTGCAGGATAAACTTTTTTTGGTCTGTATGTCTGTAATGTGTATCTACGTCATCGCATATGTGTTTGCCTGTTTGTAAAAAATTGGGCCCACAATGGAAATAATTCCCTGACTTTTTACTCACAAATAAAATCAATCAATCAAACCAAACTATGCAGTGGCCATTTGATGAATGGAATGAGACATCTGTTTACAAAACACCAAAAAGTTGAATGACATTCAGAGATCGTCAAGCGAAGCCTTTAATACTGGCTAGACCTACAAGGTCGGGAGGGATTGTATTTTCGAGATTAACATAGTCTATTTATTGCTGAAATCGCAAACCATGATATTGAAGCGCCCAAAGTCGGTATGCTTTGTATAATGGTTGTGGTGCATTGGCACAGAAACCTGTTGGAGGACAATTTGTTGCATATATATAGTCGGGTTTCAAGACTAGTCATTCAACTGAGACTGCTCTTCTCTGTATCACGGAGGCGCTCCGCACTGCTAAAGCTAACTCTCTCTCCTCTGCTCTCATCCTTCTAGACCTATTGGCTGCCTTCGACACTGTGAACCATCAGATCCTCCTCTCCACCATCTCCGAGTTGGGCATCTCCGGTGCGGCCCACGCTTGGATTGCGTCCTACCTGACAGGTCGCTCCTACCAGGTGGCGTGGCGAGAATCTGTCTCCTCGCCACGCGCTCTCACCACTGGTGTCCCCCAGGGCTCTGTTCTAGGCCCTCTCCTATTCTCGCTATACACCAAGTCACTTGGCTCTGTCATAACCTCACATGGTCTCTCCTATCATTGCTATGCAGACGACACACAATTAATCTTCTCCTTTCCACCTTCTGATGACCAGGTGGCGAATCGCATCTCTGCATGTCTGGCAGACATATCAGTGTGGATGACGGATCACCACCTCAAGCTGAACCTCGGCAAGACGGAGCTGCTCGTCCTCCCGGGGAAGGACTGCCCGTTCCATGATCTCGCCATCACGGTTGACAACTCCATTGTTTCCTCCTCCCAGAGCGCTAAGAACCTTGGCGTGATCCTGGACAACACCCTGTCGTTCTCAACTAACATCAAGGCGGTGGCCCGTTCCTGTAGGTTCATGCTCTACAACATCCGCAGAGTACGCCCCTGCCTCACACAGGAAGCGGCGCAGGTCCTAATCCAGGCACTTGTCATCTCCCGTCTGGATTACTGCAACTCGCTGTTGGCTGGGCTCCCTGCCTGTGCCATTAAACCCCTACAACTCATCCAGAACGCCGCAGCCCGTCTGGTGTTCAACCTTCCCAAGTTCTCTCACGTCACCCCGCTCCTCCGCTCTCTCCACTGGCTTCCAGTTGAAGCTCGCATCCGCTACAAGACCATGGTGCTTGCCTACGGAGCTGTGAGGGGAACGGCACCGCAGTACCTCCAGGCTCTGATCAGGCCCTACACCCAAACAAGGGCACTGCGTTCATCCACCTCTGGCCTGCTCGCCTCCCTACCACTGAGGAAGTACAGTTCCCGCTCAGCCCAGTCAAAACTGTTCGCTGCTCTGGCCCCCCAATGGTGGAACAAACTCCCTCACGATGCCAGGACAGCGGAGTCAATCACCACCTTCCGGAGACACCTGAAACCCCACCTCTTCAAGGAATACCTAGGATCGGATAAAGCAATCCTTCTCACCCCCCCTTAAATGATTTAGATGCACTATTGTAAAGTGGCTGTTCCACTGATTCAGAAGGTGAATTCACCAATTTGTAAGTCGCTCTGGATAAGAGCGTCTGCTAAATGACTTAAATGTAAATGTAATATTTTATATAATTATAAATATGGCATTTAAATGACTCTTAGCTGATCATTGTCTGCAGCTGGCTCTGATCGTAGTGTAGACCTAATGAAACAGGCAAGGAGAATGAGCTTGTACGCGGTAGTCGGACCCCTCAATCTTCTGGCCCTTAGCACTGTGCGTCATCAAATGTGCAGCAAAAGCATGCTGAAGTGGAAAAGTCGATATCCACGTTTATAAACACAGGGTCGCTACAGTTATTGTTACTTGTTGTCGTAAACATTGTTTTAAGTTTATTCTATGAGGGAGGATGGTGTGTCGATTTTTACAGTACAAGGGGTCATGCGAAAATATATTTTATGTTGGGTTGGGGATGCTTTTATTTTTCATGAGACCTTGAGTTGGACCAGCCCCCCCCCCTCCCCCCACCCATACATTTCAAACTGGCCCTTGTTCTGAATAGCCAGGGACTGGAATATTCTAAACTCTATTGTATGTAATTGCTGGCTTTTTTGCATATCGCACAAAACCATTAATTTCAATTTGATGTACATGTCTGGCCCTTTCTTTCAAAGTAATTCAACTTACATCAACCATGAAGGCCTTAGAGCTCGAAGGCGATTTGAATAGACAAGGTGACGTCACACACCACCAAGTTCTATAAATCTAGCTGTTATTACTTGGTAAATTAACACAAAGGATGCATAAGTAATGTTTGCCTGGCTACCAAGACGTCCCTCCTCAACACAATTGACTTCAATGATGGCAGTCTTAGACTAAAGTATGTTGCCGAAAGACAGAGCAGCGGAATAATTTAGTGTGAGTCATCAGGCTAAACTGAAGACTGCTTCAAACCTCGACTCCAACACCTACACAAAAGTAGCTGGCTGTTACATGAAGTCATTGATCTTGACTTGATCAACCAACCCCTTTGAGTTGGATGAAATTATTCTATCCTTGATTTTCACAATGTTTGTATTGATGGAGTTTGAGGCATTATCTATTGAACCAAGAATTTAGAGTTTGATATAGTCCTACTTTCATCAACTTACCCTTTCTTTATTTTGCTGTCATAGGAGTCTACAGTCGTGGCCAAAAGTTTTGAGAATGACACAAATATTAATTTCCACAAAGTTTGCTGCTTCAGTGTCTTTAGATATTTTTGTCAGATGTTACTATGGATTACTGAAGTATAATTACATGCATTTCATAAGTGTCAAAGGCTTTTATTGACAATTACATGAAGTTGATACAAAGAGTCAATATTTGCAGTGGTGACCCTTCTTTTTCAAGACCTCTGCAATCCGCCCTGGCATGCTGTCAATTAACTTCTGGGCCACATCCTGACTGATGGTTGCCCATTTTTGCATAATCAATGCTTGGAGTTTGTCAGAATTTGTGTGTTTTTGTTTGTCCACCCGCCTCTTGAGGATTGACCACAAGTTCTCAATGGGATTCGGGGGAGTTTCCTGGTCGGAGGATGTGTTGGTACCATTCTTTATTCATGGCTGTGTTCTTAAGCAGAATTGTGAGTGAGCCCACTCTCTTGGCTGAGAAGCAACCCCACACATGAATGGTCTCAGGATGCTTTACTGTTGGCATGACACAGGACTGATGGTAGAGCTCACCTGGTCTTCTCCAGACAAGCTTTTTCCGGATGCCCCAAACAATCGGAAACGGGATTCACCAGAGAAAATGACTTTACCCCAGTCCTCAGCAGTCCAATCCCTGTACCTTTTGTAGAATATCAGCCTGTCCCTGATGTTTTGTCTGGAGAAAAGGGGCTTCTTTGCTGCCCTTCTTGACACCAGGCCATCCTCCAAAAGTCTTCGCTTCACTGTGCGTGCAGATGCACTCACACCTGCCTGCTGCCATTCCTGAGCAAGCTCTGTACTGATGGTGGCGCGATCCCGCAGCTGAATCAACTTTAGGAGACGGTCCTGGCACTTGCTGGACTTTCTTGGGAGCCCTGAAGCCTTCTTCACTACAATTGAACCGCTCTCCATTAAGTTCTTGATGATCCAATAAATGGTTGATTTAGGTGCAATCTCACTGGCAGCAATATCCTTGCCTGTGAAGCACTTTTTGTGCAAAGCAATGATGACGGCACGTGTTTCCTTGCAGGTAACCATGATTGACAGAGGAAGAACAATGATTCCAAGCACCACCCTTCTTTTTAAGCTTCCAATCTGTTATTTGAACTCAATCAGCATCAATTCGGCCTCCAGCCTTGTCCTCGTCAATACTCACCTGTGTTAACGAGAGAATCACTGACATGATGTCAGCTGGTCCTTATGTGGCAGGGATGAAATGCAGTGGAAATGTTTTTGAGGGGGATTCGGTTAATTTGCATGACAAAGAGGGACTTTGCAATTAATTTGCATATTCTGGAGTATATGCAAATTGCCATCATGCAAACTGAGGCAGCAGACTTTGTGAAAATGAATATTTGTGTCATTCTCAAAACTTTTGGCCACGACTGTAGTTGCCCTTCTGAAAGATTAAAACCAGTCTCTCTTCCTGTGTGTGTGCACTCACTCTTTTCACATGCATTTGCATTACACACTTAACATGCACCAGTGTGTGTGTGTATGTTTGCAAACCAGTGTTTCCCAACCTCTGTCCTCGGGGCCCCAACGGGTGCACACTTTGGTTTTTGCTCTAACACCACACCGCTGTTTCAAATTATCAAAGCTCGATGATTAATTGATTATTTGAATCAGCTGTGTCGTACTAGGGCAAAAACCAAAACGTGCACCCCTTGGTGTCCCGAGGACCGAGTTTGGGAAACCATGGTGTAAACATTTGCAAGGGCCCTCCCTCCCATCTGTGCCTTTGCTTCATCAAAGTAAAAGGCAGGGGCTTAACTTGTCTGACAGCACAATGTCTCCCTGAAATGGGCCTGAGAAAACCATGAAAACCGTCTGGACCACGATTTGACTAAGCCCCATGGCCGACGAGCTGGTAGCTCCACTGTCACATGAAAAAGGAATAGGAAGCCTCTTTTACCTCCTAAGGGACTGAAGCTTCTCTTCTTTTCTTTTTTGTTCTTCCTCACGCTAATTTATTTATTTGGGGCCGCGTAAGCCCTTTTTCCGCTCTTCAGTAATAAAAAGGGAAAGTGGGATGGCTTTGAGGGATGGATGGATGGATGGAGTGAGTGATCAGTCAGCGCGGAACGACAAGGGAGGGAGGAGAGGAGTGACAGTACCAAGGCCCTTTGCCGCCCGTCACACTACCTGACACCTGCGATAGGCACACCTGTCAAGATCAGGACCTGTCATTTGAGGCGTATGTGTGTTTTTGTGAGCGTGTGTGTGGGTGTGTGTCTGCTTTCGAGTGTGTGTATATTGAGTGTCTGAAGGCCGTGAAGCGGACTGGCGTGGATGCATACACAAAGGAGCCTCATATCTTAGCCCTGACGGCCCCATATTTGCTCAAAGAGGGCTTTCACAGCTCTCCAGTCTTGCAGGTATAGTCCATGTTCACAGTAGCTAAGCCTTCTGGGTTCTAAATAGGATTGTCTCTGTCTTTCAAAATGTCTATTTTTTTCCAATAAACCCACAACCGTTTCATCGAGAAATATTTGAATTGTAATTTTCTTTCCAATATAGGGAAGGTAGCTTAAAGCCTACAGGTGTAATGAATTATGATGCAGTACTAATGCATTGTAATATATGTCATGAGCAAGGAAAAAGTGCCCAATTGTCATACTTGAGTAAAAGTAAAGATACCTTAATAGAAAATGAAAGTGAAAGTCACCCGGTAAAATAATACTTGAGTAAAAGTAAAAACATATTTGGTTTTAAATATACTTAAGTATCAAAAGTAAATATAATTGCAAAAAATATGCTCAAGTATCAGAAGGTAAAGTAAAACTATAAATTAATTTCACATTCCTTATATTAAGCAAACCAGACGGCACAATTGTGGTACTATATAGGCTGATATATAAACTGTATGAAAGACTGACCTGCTCCTTTGGTTACAACCAGTTTGGGTTTGCTGCGTGCTCCATCTCCCTTGGTGGTGTACGCAGCTACTGTGATGGAGTAGGTGGTGTCCGGCTGGAGCCCTCCGATGACCATTTCCTGGAGGAAACAGGAAGTAGACAAACAATAAATCAGAACACTGGTGAAAACATATGACCATCACCAACTCCGCAGCCAACCACCTTCTATTACTATTTTATCATGTTCTGCTGATTTTGACCTCTAAGGTGGATAGAATGCTTTCTGTCCTCCAATTTGTTTGCAGGTTGAATCCTGCTTATCCTACCACTCCTAAACATCCTACAACTCTCCAAAGCTACAAAATGCATATGATAAGGAGGAGGCAAAAGGATATACATTATCTGAGGTATTAGCCAAGTTACGCTCACAATCAAAAAATGAATGCACCATGGCTGGTGCACGCAGTTTTCCTTCAGCCATTATTTTCTCTGGTGCTCTTGAGAGAGAAGAATCTTCGATCAATGCTGATGAATCTTTCAGTAGAGGGGCCTAGCTAGCTAAATGCATGCAGGATGTTTTTAGACTGGTCAGCTGGGAGATGGAGAGGTCAGTGGCGGTAAAGAGAGGACATTATGTACTGTTTTCACACCAAAGATTGCGGCGTCAATATCATGTATATCATGCAAGTGTTTATGAAACTGGGGAATGGGGCCAAACGTTAAGACTCAAATCATGTCAGAAAGGAATTGTTGATAAACACAAGGGTCAATCGGGTGAGTTTGAGGAGGTATGATGATGAGGCAGCCATTTTAGATTTCAAGTCTCTGATGATACATTATATCATTCATGTTAAGATTTACTTAAAAATAACTGTCTAAACAATGTGACCACTGATTAACAGATGATTTTTTATTATTATTTCACACTCAATCATAGGCATGGAACCAGCAAAGTAAAAGAAAAACAGAAAAATCGCAACACAAAACACACCATCACGACACGACATGACACACACCACGACAACACACAGTAGCACGTAGTAGCGTTAAGCAGTCCAGGCACAGCGAGAAGCAGCACCCAGATATTGCATCAGCCACCGTCTCATCATCCACACAGCTAATTAGCATTATGAATTCTGCTTTTACTCTCTCTAGGACATCAATACTGGAGATAGGTAGCACCGGATAGGCGATGCTAACTTGAGAGAGCCTGTTTATAATATATAGTGTTAGGGGGTTACTGATAAAGCACCATAATATCAAAGCTCTAGTGAATAGGATGATGTAAGTCCGGCCGGACACATGTGAACATGGCTAGGGTGATGCAATACCCAGTGCTTTTTAACCTCTCAACTACACCGTAGCACTCTGGCGACTCAATATATACTCACGTATTCGGCTGTATCGTCCGTTTCCCACTAACCCCCCCCCCCATATAGAGGAGAGTGCAGGAAAGAGAGCGATTTTTAAAAGAGAGAGAAAGAGGGAAGAAAGAGGAATGTGAGAGGAACTCAAAGAGAAGGGGAATGTGAGAGGGGAGCGTGTTGTGAGGAGGTAGAGAAGAGGGCGAGGGCACAGGCATGTCAGAACAGGTCAGACCAGAGAGGGAGAGAGAAAAGCTAGTCTGTTTTAAGGAGAGCAGTGGAGACTAGGGAAGAGGTGTGAACTGAAGTCTATGGGGGCTGTTTACAGTGTTTTTTTTTCATGAGGTTACTCTATCTACTATAATAACAGTGCATTACCGCCAAGTTGGATGACTCAAATAATACATATAAAAGGTTACTAAAACATCCAAACTTTGGCTGAACCATTAACAATTTGTCAACAGCCTGTCATAATAAGGTTATTTTAATTAAAACATTTGTTTATACAGGTTATGCTCATTAAGATAAAGTCTATTTTACAAGAAAGACCTGTGAAAGAAGAGACCACACGTTATAAATGTTGCTTGAAAACGTTGTGGAATAGACTTCTGGGGATAAATATACAGTTTGTTTGTGTACATTCGCTTTGTTTGTCCTTGTGGTGCAAAGCTGTAATTTACTGTATGATGACACAGCACACCGAAAAAACTTTGTGTATTTCCTACACTGTTTTGTTGACAGGGGCTTTGTAAAAAACAACCATTGTGCCGGCTTCCATTATAATTCTAGCTTTCAGCGGGGGACAATTTTTCTCTAAAATGCTTTCATGCCAATTTTGGTTTTCCAGCCTCAAGAATACTATAATCAGCCATTTTGTGCCGAGTTGCTATGCTCGATACGAGCCGTGCAATCACACTTTTCAAGAAGAGGACCACTGAGGTTCTCTTAAAGGGTAGTCTATACAGCCCTAATAAAAGGAGGGGAAGTGAAAGAAGGAAGGTACGATTATTTGTTGAGGGCAGAGGAGAGGAATATTGCAGAAACATGAAATTATAAACTAAAAGGAGAGAGCGCACATATTGTACATATCGTAGCACACATTGTAAGAGTAATGTGTAGCATTTACACTTCCATAAAACTTCAAACACGACCACAGAACGAAGGTTTTCAGGTTCATCTTCAGTCTGTTGTACCCGTGACAATTTTTCTTTCAAATTACACTATCAAAGAAGAAGAATTGAACTAATCTTTACATAGGCTCTCATGTCACTCCATAAGAGTGTGTCATTCCAATAGGACAGCTTGATACAATGAAATGGTTATTTAGGGGACCAAAAGGGGCTGGATCATACCTGGGCGTCGGCTAGCATGACATCCTTGATGAGAGGCAGGCCACGCGATTCTCCGTTCTCCACGCGCACATAGTGCACCTGGTAACCACGGATCTGGCCGTGCTGTCGCCCTGGCAACAGGGAGCGCCACATGACCTTGAGCGCCGTGGAGTTGAGCACCTCCACCTCGACCCGCCGAGGAGGAGCCCCTGGAACTGTGGGTAACAAAGAAGAAGATAGGGCCAATGTTAAAACACCGCGACAGCATAGTACACTCATACTGTATGAACAGGTTATCGATCGGGCGTAAGCACATGTACACACAAAAACTACAAGAGCTATTCCCTTGAGAGCCAGATAGACTAGAAACTTAAACTCTGCAGTCTGCACACATAACCCCCCACCAGACTGTAGGGGCAAACCTTTCAAGCACACAAAACTGTACTAAACAACTCTCTCCCTCACAACCTGACCTCTCAATACGTGTCTACTACGTGTCGCCGGTCTCCGGTTAAACCCCTATCTCTCAGACATAATGGAAAGCCTTTATGTGAGGCCTTGGCGTCCTGCCTTTTACTGTGCACCGCACTGGCCTCCAGAGACAAATTGGCTCCTACGCACGGTTAATAAAAGTGTGGCCCATTTGCACCAGTGTATTGTGAGGGATGGCGAGCCATCACTTGGCTGAGTTACTGTCAGCCTCCCATCGGTGGAATTGGCTGTGCTGTGACATGGCCAGCCATACGAGGTGTGGCATGCTCATAACTGTTAAGAGGCTAAACACTAGGCTGTTAGACACCATAGAGGAAGAATGAGATGAGATGGGGCGGCTATATCATACATTTAATGTAGGAGGGGAGGGAAAATGGTTGAACAACAACTTTTGGATTTCCAAAGGATATTGTGATGTTGCTGGGATTGGTCTGGTTTTTATTAAGACGCTTATGTCTGGGGGTCCTTGATTTGAACCACTGAGCTATACTATTGGCAGTGTGAATTTATTCTATGTTTAGGGGTATGGGTGTCATAAGTGAAGCTTAGGTGAGGTTATTTTATGGGGTGCTACTGCTACATCCCTGTAACCATACAGTAGTAGAGGTATTGCCCATTGTCTGAGAAGCAGATTTTTGTGTAGCTATGTCGACAGCCCAGCTATTGTATTTGCCTCACAACAAGTGTACAGATTGCGGGTGAAATAAGCTCAATTACCATCCTCGTCGGTGCGGCAGAGCAGGGGTTCGCTCTCTGGGCCCGGCCCAATTTCCGTGAAGGCGGCCAAGGTGACACGGTACTGGGTCCACTTCTCCAGCTTCTGCAGCAGCACCTGCCCGTCCCTGGGCGGCACGGCCGGCTCCTCCATGGGTTCTCCGGCACCGCCGCCTCCACCCTCTACGAAGGCTCCCACCACCTGGTAGCGCACTAGGTACCCCGCCAGGGCGCCATTCTGGCTCTCCACAGGCGGGGGCGCCAACTTACCAGTAGGGTGGTGGAGCTGGAGCTGCTGCACTTAATGTCTTGAGGGGGGGCTGAGGGCTCTGGTCAGGTGGGAGGATAGGGAGGAAGGGGGGAGGAGGAGGCGGAGGAGGAGGAGGGGAGGAAGGGGGAAAGGGGTGAAAAACAAAAAACAAAAAGATGGGAGAGATAAAGAAAATGATAAAAGGAAAAACCCAACTCAAAAGGAGACTTGAACTGACAAGAATGTTAACACAAAACAGAAACACTGACTCGTCAGGCAAATGTAAACGTAAAAGGTGTAAGGAGGACTGGACGACACAGCGTGCGTAAGAATGAAGCAAAATGGACGCCTCTCGTGAGATACTGGGCCAGTTCTTTTGATAGCTGGGACTATGTCACGGACTCACAGAATTATATTTCCAGACATGTGCACAGTGGTCTGTAACACCAAGGGGTCTGTCAGGGTCTGTCAGTTATCAGCCCGTGTGTGATACCACGGGAGCTATCTGATGTTAGCCTGTCCAGGCCTGCACTGCGCGCTACACACTCACACTATCGATTAAAGGATAAAAACCGGAGCCCCTCTCTTTTTGGCAGACTTACACTCCTCCTTAAACTGAAAGATGTTGTGCTTCCAGTATGGGAGTTAGAGGAAAGGCGAGAAGTAGCAGAGTGAGTTTTTTTATTAATATTATTATTATTATATAAAAGCTATTCAACACAGTGGCTGGGTTTGTGTGGAGCGCTCTTCCAAAACATATTAAAAACGACACATCTGTGAACTTCCAAATCAAAATGGAAGCCTATACGTTCTAATCTGCACAGAGCTCTTAGAACTCGTGCTCACCGAGTGAGTGTGCAAGGAGTGATAAAATGTTTCAACCCGCACCAGGCATTAGACGGATACGAGAACATAGATGAGACCCTTTCTATCCAAGTCAAGATCCCCCTTTTTCTACCAACACTCCTCCGTGTGACTATAATATAACATTCTTCACATCATTTGTGACAAGCCCAGTTCATTTTTCACTATCTAATTCATCTGGGATAGTGGTGGGCTAAGCTAAATGAAAAACATGAATTCATAGAAAAAGGCATTCCACATTGTGCAAATCTTGGACAAAAATGGAAATGAAATCCACAGGAAGAAAAAAAATACAGTATGTTTTCATTCCAAACAAGCAAAAGCAAAACACAAATTGACACGAGCTACTGGAAAATGAATTTGATCTGTAACCGAGGTGACTCAAAAGAAAAACGTTAGGGTCCGAAATGTCAAATCATAACAAACATGAAAAAAAAAACAGGCTATTGGGCAGAAAACGGAAAATAAGAACATTAAAACTTCAAAACACAAGTACAGTCTGCATTATACGTACCTGGCTTCCTTCAAATACTAACTTTTGAAGACCTTCTTACCACCAGCACCTGACTACAGATTGCGCTCACCCTGAGCCAGTGAGCTTACAACCCTCTCCTTCCACAGAGTGTGTCCAAATAGAGACACGTCTTATCAAATTCAAACCCAGACAACTGTGCTTTGTAGTCGGTCAAATTGGCCTGTTGAGATAGGTCATTTTGGGCTGTTTCGTGTTGCTAAGAGGGAGAGAGTTGGCTCTGTGCTGTAGTCAGGACTGCATTATACTCTTGTATAACTTGGGCCGGAGGGAGGGTCCACAAGACTGAGGGATGGGAGCAGTTGGGAGAAAACCTACACCCACTGGATTCTGGGTGTCTGCATTTGACCTTGGGGGAAAGGACACAGTTCCTTTTTTATCTTAACCGTTTGCTCAGAGAATCCCATTTCATAGCTTCCCCACTTTTACCGACGGGGAGTAGCCTGCCGCTAACTCTTAAACAAGAAAAAAAAGAAAAAAAAGAACACAGGCAGCACCGGCACCGAGACGGATGACTTGTGCTGCTGCATTCATTAAGGTTACTGCTGCGGTACCAACCGCACTGCCACTCTTGCTAACAGTGCAGCCGGAGAAGACAGGAGGTATTTACAATCAGTGGACAGCCTCAGTCAAAAGCTATAAGAACGGACTGTTCTGGAACAGCTACAGTTTAGAACCTTTTCTGTGTCCAATGTGCTTATTTACTTACGGTTTTAACGGATTTGAGCCTTTCAGCTTCTTCTCTCTCCATTCTTCCCCACAATAGATTGTATTTTGCAAACTCTCAGTGTCAAGAATGATCGCTCGGTGCTCAATCATGTGAAGAGAGAAACTGTGGAATCTGTCAGGGTTTGAGCTATGGCGCCACGCAGACCCCTCACACCAGATAAACTTAAGACAGGCAAGGGGCAGAGCCATGAGGTAAGCCTCGGCTCCCACAAAGCCCAGTGGTGGAGATTATGGACGCTAGAACTATGACAGCAACAAAAGATGGAACTCTGGTAATGATTCACTTTCAGTAGGTCTTTTGAAGCATCTTTTGAAAGCCTGTATGAATGCTATATGATTTGACATACAGTATCATTAGTCATGTCTGTGGAGATATCGCAACCATATTCTAAGTCTGTTATGATGTGAACGGAAGCTTAGAGGGAGATGTATTCTGGGTTGTTTTCTAGTGCTGGTAGAGGGTTTATAAATGACTGCAAACATGTACCTCCTTCAATAGCCCTGCTCGCAACACAAGCTGGTCCACAAGTTATTTGTCTGCGGCTAGTCACAAATCAAATTCACATTCAGTCAGGAGTGTAAGTACAAGATGCGTGCGTTGTGTTTTCATTTTCACCGTCAATGTCGAATGTCAGAGAGGTATTTGTCATCATTACGGAATTAATCCGACTCCATGCCAAATGGCCGCTTTCGTACAAATATTCCAATAAATCTAAAAACCTTCAGCAATTACAGTAAGTGGTGGGCTAAACTGCTTGTTTGGCTAAATACAGGGATTTAGAATCAGCCATTTTAATTTGAGCGATAACACTCCACTGGGTGCTGGCAGCTTCAAGGTATAATCAAGGTGTAACAAAGCCTGACAATCCAGAGGTCTCCCTATAGCTCATCGGCAAAGCGTGAAACTAATTCAGACGCTATGAAATGGGATTCTTATCTGACATCCTAGGGCCCTTTACTCTCCCCTCTGCAAAAATCACGTAACACCCACCCCGGGGTCCTGCCTGCCCCCATTACCGTTCCTCTCGGCCGGGTAACGTTGAGGGAGATAGGGGAAGCTCCCGGTCCCGGTGTGTGGACCCTCCGCGGCCGCGTCTGAACGGTTGTCTCATAGGTATCTCAACCTCGTCTGACTGGGACAGCGTATCCCAAGGGGCCTTGCGTCTGAATGGGGGCCATTGCTGCCCACAGGACCAGTGTAGGAACATTTAACTCAATGGTGCCACATACATTTCTTTATTTCCTAGCCCAAAATAATTGGACTCAGATACACTTTAATTGATCTTCTTTGAAGCCAGATATTGCAGATCTGAGATCAAATAAGTGACTTCTTGAAGCTAAGGTGTAGGTGAGGAGTCGGGCATGAACTCCTTGGCTGTGGGTTTTCACTGGTCCTTAGTGGCAGAGCAGCCCCCATGACAATGGCCCCTGGTCACGCCACACTGACTGAAGACAAACTCCACACTCTGAGGACATTTGTACTGTACCAGAGAAGATCGACAGAAAGGAAACAAGGAGAAGATTGCCTTTTGTCTTTCACTTCACTTGGTTGGAAAAGAGGTCCAGTCTGCCGAGTAACGCAAGGGTATTTTGCCGGCTCAAATCTAGAATAAATCTTAAATGTTCTTGGGTAGTATTTTATTTTGTGTCTCCCGTCCTAATGGTCTTTCCCTAACATGTCATTAGTGTTTAAACACATCTGAGTGTGTGAGTAGCAGGCCCAGGCAAGCCGCTGGTAAACAAGGTTTCCTCTTTTCCTCATTATACTGTAGCCTGCAAATGTGTGTGTGTGTGTGTCTTATGTATAGCGAGCAATCTCATGCTGCTCCAATGAGGTGTGTGTTTATAATGACAGTGTCTGGCAGTGCCGCACTAAGGTAATTGGATTCTTAGAAGGGGGAGGAGGATGGAGATATGTATGAGGGCCAGCAGTCTAGGGCGGGGCGGTCATGTGTCTCAAAGCAGTCTCCCAGAATCCCTTGGTTTGTTTTAAGGGTGGAACTATGTGATGATTGGCTTTGCTTTTTGCGATGGACACAGCATACTCTACTTTACTTGATGTACTTCTCCGCTCTTTTACTGCCAAAGTAGAATACATTTGTTTTCTAGAAAGCCAGCACTTTAGGGTGTGTGTGTTTGTGATTGTGTGTGGGGGGGGGGGGCACTGGGAGTGTTTGTTTTTGTGCTACACGTCGCACCGTAATAGTACACTCACTTTTGCTGAGGTTTTTGCCATGAGGCAGGGAGTTTCTACTAACTCCACTCTTCACTGCACTGAATATACTTGCCCTGAGCTAAACATGTCACAAGGACCTTTATCAACTCAGACTGAGCTGTCTGGAAGAGACATATACTCTCTATTCCCAAAATGTATGAGTAGCCAAACCACAGACATGTTGTATTAATATTTAACCATTTCACATATGGAGTCTCCTAACCTATTTGTGTCTCTTATTTTGGGACGAGTATAATGGAAATAGACTTCTAAGTTGAGTGGCTAAGTGGTAGGGGTAATGGGGGGGGGGGTCGTTGCTATGGGCTACGGCAGACTGGACCACCTGTGCCAAACAAACACTTACCTCAAAGGCATCCACAAGATCATGTTTTGTTTTGATGTTTTTGTGTTGTGGTGTGAAACACAGTTTTGTTTTGACTGTCTGAGTTCGTAACCTTTCTGACCTCTTTGATGTGAAGCCACTGGCTTTTTCTGACACCTACTTCGGAAGGGGTGGCTGGCTGTACACGAGCAGCCATTGACTAAGAGAAGTGACTGATGTCCCTGGACTCTAAGGACAGAGCTCAACGGGTTGAAAAAAGGAGACCCTCAGCACAAGCAGGGAGCTGAAATAGACCCCAGGAGATACTTACTCTAATTAAACGGTTAAGGTTTGGAAATGTTATCATTAAGTGGTGTATGTTGTAGCTGGTGTGGTGGCTGCAGTTGACTTCACATTAGAACCCATTCGCCAGCAAAAATGTGGCAAGCTGCTTCCTGATGTAATGTATGCTTAAAAAAAATATTTCAAAAAAATCCAACTAAAAAGTTATTAAATTGACTCAACAAAACAGGAGGAAGGAAACAAAGTAAGCAAGGTGATGTCAAGCCATTCCAAGGAGAGATTTTGTTTCCATTTCAGACAAGGGTAACGTGACAGAGACAGCAATGGAAGGAGAGACAGAGACAGAGAGAGAGACAAAGAGAGGAGGGAGAGAGAGAATGGAATTGCTGGAATGGTGTGAATGGAATGGTATCAAACACATGGAAACCATGTGTTTGGTGTGTTCGATACCATTCTATTTATTCTGTTCCAGCCATTACTATGAGCCTGTCCTCCACAAATAAGGTGCCACCAGCCACCTGTGACATACATACATATACAGGCGGAAATACCCACACACATACTTGAAGACATAGAGACAGAGATGGAGTTGACTGTGCATATATAGGTAGGGTCATGCCTGGTGTAGCCGTTGATCAAGGATGCAGTTACATAATCTCAACAGCACCCCCAGGGGATAGGAGGGAGTATTGCATGCAACTGGTGCTCTATAAGTGATTCAGCAGCACTGTCTGCGTAGCTATCCAAACCGCAACCAACATAAATGTGAAGTGGTTCTCCCAAAGCCATATACCCCCAACAAGGGGCACGGCTAACAAGTTGCACTGGTAAAAACAGAAAATGTGTTAAAGGAGGTCTCCTCCCACTACCATGGCTTTCCGATGGCCAACCCCAGTCAAAGTTCGTCATTGTAAACCCCTTAGGAATCGGAAAGAGGACAAAACAGCTCCAACCTATTCTCAAATTAAACATCTATGTACATTACTGAAATGATAATGGAATTGTGTGGGCTATGATTACATGGATGCTGTATGATTAATACACTCATTTGATCTAGGCTAGGGAATCCACATATTTGAGCAATGCTCATTGATCTGAACAATTTATCTATATTAACTTACTACCCAGTAGAAATGTCCAAATTGCACAAAGGCTGCCCTGATCCATCCACAATTTTAAGCAAATCCAGATATATTGTCTGAGTTCTTTGGAGATCAAGCCTTAAACCTTAACACATAACTCATATCTAAATATTTGAATACAGTTTGTAACCCCTAAGGAAGTCTGGAGACTTACAGGAGATTGTACATGTAATATCCTAACAACCCCATATTCCTCAACCAGCAATGATTATTTGTATTCCATCTTCTGCACCTACTGGGTACCATGATGTCACTTGTTTGGGGCTATTTTTAGCAAGCAGTGTTTCAATTATTTAGATGTGTTCCTGGCATCTGGGTAAAAAATGTACAGGCCACTCCTGAGTTGACCGTCTGGAATTCATTTGCAAGGTAGGGCTGCTGAGGAACAGTAAAGGCTTGTGATTGGATGGTTTTGCTGCCTGTTTTCAGATTCCTACACCCACCCGTCTACACCCACCCTCTCCCCTGTCTACTGACGGTTCAGCAGAAAGCCATGGCAGTCACTGGGGAGTTAGACATTTTTTATGTCTCAGTCACATGGGTTAAAGTGCACTTGCTGTTGACAAAGGAAAACCAACTGCAAAACCAAAGCAACTGCAAAATGTTGTCTGTCCACATTGACCGGTTTGTTTGACAATGTAGGATAAACTGCATCATAGTTAGCACCATGACATACAGTTTAAACCCAGGTTAGAAAAGAATCAAATCAAAAGGTAAAAAGCGGTTAAAAGCCATAAACGACTGTGAATACAGTACTCACAACCTTTTGCATTACCGAACACAACCCTATCCTCCAGAAGAACAGCATATCGCACAGAGTGTATGTCATGTTCATGAGGCAAACGTAAAGATATTGTTGTCACGTTGAAGTCTTTGGGAGAAAACATCATTGGTCATTCACAAAGCATTAAATCACATGTTTTCAAAAGATGACCTGCATACTATTGAATCAAGAAAGACATTGCAAAACTGAATCAGCTTTGAACCCTGAGTATGGCCTCATAAAACACATTCACAGTTCAAAGGTGATGAGAACTTCGATATCAAGGCAATAACAGATACGCTTCCTTTAATTCCATGGTTCTAGCCTGGAGCCAGGAAGAGAGTTCATGTCCTCACAAAATATCTGCATGATTAAAGGTCCCCAGAAGACACACATTGTTAACCGCTGCACCACAGAATCCTACCACCCGCCCACACCCCACACAGAGTACACGGAAAAGAGAGCAAAAGGGCTACATACTGGCTTGCAAGGTTTTCTGGGATATTTCGTTGGTGAAGGCTCCAATGCCTTTGTTGGAAATGGCAGCCAGAGAGAAGTAGTACTCTGTGTTTGCTCGCAGACCCTCAACGACGTATGAGGCAGTGGGGACAAAGGTTTTGGTCACCTGTTGGTGGAGAACAGAGGGAGTGAGGCATGCTTTTGACGGAAATTAAATATCACTTCAGTTTACTGTACCTTTTGTTTGTTCCTTTTTTAACCTTGTTTGACCATCTTTCCTCAGATAGGGTGTTAAAGAGTACTTAAAGGCAAAAGCTTGGTCAACAATCTTCCCATAGCTTTAAACAATGGACAATAATAACTTACCTGGCTGCCAAAACTGCCCTCTTTGTACCGAAGCTCAAAGTTGATGATTCCCTCCTTCTCAAAGGCAGGTTCCCAGGTCAACTCGATGCTTGTGTCGGACACAGCGCCAACCTGGAACTTTGTTGGCTGTCCGGGGACTAAGATAGTCAAAGATACATTTAATTAGTGACAGCGATCATTGCAGTGAACCTTCTTTCCTTTCTACAGTACAGGATCGTAATGGATCACTTGTGGTATGCATTCATCCCTAGTGAGAGCACACAGACATGTTGATAGGAAGGGTTGAACCCAGAACCCTAACCTCCTTGCAGCACTTTGACGTGGATGGGGTCAGAGAAGGGCCCATCGCCCACCGATGTAAAGGCCAGGACACGGATGGTGTAGGTCTCAGACGCCACCAGGCTCTGGATGGTGGTGATGATGCTATCCTGGACATTATGGATCTGCCATAGGCTCATGGGCTGGGACGGGTCCATGGTGTAGTACACCCGGTACCCTTTGATCTGCCCGTTGGGTTCCTCAGGCTCGTCCCAGCGGACCATCATGGTGTTCTGGGAGATGATCCGAGCCTGGATGTTGCGGGGCGGACTGGCCGGGGCTTGTTCCCCAGTACGGGTCTCCACCGGCTCACTGGGGGGGCCCTGGCCGATCGTGTTGAAGGCCGAAACGCGGATCTCATACTCTGTGTTGGGGTAAAGGCCTCCGATGCTGTATCGCGTGGTGGTGATGCCGTCCATGGTCTCAAACTTGCTGTCAGGAGACTTGGCGCGGTACTGGATGATGTAATAGGACACAGGGTCCGGGTTGCCCGAGTCCCAGGTGATGGTGACGCTGGTCGCCGTGGTCTCGGTCACCATGGGGATGCCTGGGGGCTTGGGCAGGGCTGTGGGGGTCAGGTGGGGAGGGAGGGGTGAAGAGGGACTTTTAGATGCAAACATAGAATTATCATAAAGAAGACACCTCATAACACATCTCCATGCTGGTATTGCCCGACCATAGCAGTAGTAGTAGTAGCCTAGATGAATCCCTGTGCCCCCTCTTACACTTGACTGTGATCTGCGCGACCGCCTCGATGATGCCCAGACTGCTCATGGCCACACATGTGTAGTTGGCCGACTCTCGCACGCTGTTGAGTTCCAGAACGTTCCGGCCCACCGGCATCTCGTCCTCCGGCGTCAGGTCCTCTGAGTTGAGCATCCATTTGACATAGGGCATGGGCGACCCTACCGCCACGCAGGTGATGTTCACACTGCCACCTGGCATGATCTCGTGACTAGTGGGCGGGATGGAGAAGCGAGGGGGCACGCGCCGGACTGGGAGTGGGAAGGAGGGAGGGAAGAGGTGGAGGGAGGGAGGGAGTCAAAAAGAGAGAGAAAAAGAGGTAACAAGACCGGCCGATGAAAATTGACCCTTTCAACGGCATCCGTTACATCAACAGAGATCAACACGGTGCATGACAACTAAATCAACTAAATCTAGTACGTTTTTCTAGGACATACTTTCCAAAGTAACAAAAAAATACTAAACTAACAAGAACTGCTTCAACAACAATATAGATTGACATTAAAGCAACGATTCATAGCAACAAGGTTCCATTTACCAAAATTTGACCCATCACGGCACAATTAAAGACACAAAAATCTATTATGAGTTTCTCATCTTTGAAAACTGAACTACTGACAGAATATGCATCTACAACGTGGAGTTAACACCCATGAAGACAGAGTATAATATTTGAGGGAGTACTGTATGATCGATGCCATACAGTAAACAGGAACTTCCTGTCCTCACAGCCACTCACAGCAAACCAGGAAGTTGGCCATTATAGGCCCTCCCACGACAAAGGAAGAATAAAGGAAGATCTCAATTGCATACTCCTCTCGTCCTCTCTTCTTGTCTCCCTCTCAAAACCCATAGGATGAGAAAGCCAGAGCTCTCTCCACGCTGACCTTCTCCTCCAATGGGTTTTGAGAAGGAGACAAGGAAAGAGGAGAGAGGATGCGAGGAGTATGCAATTGAGATCTTCCCTAAGACATTTCTCCCATTGTATTTATTCTGTGGATAGAGTGATTATAGTTCGAGTTGGGGCCTCATGCACCTGATTGATAAACAGGCTCGTGCTCTTAGTCCTAATGGTACCTGCTAGCTATGGCTAATGATGAGAAACTTTAATCAGATTTTTGTGTTTTAGGGTAGATCCACTGGACAAAGCCTTTTTAAGATCTGACACGGTTCCATTGATAGATGCAACTATCAGTCCCACAGACAGCATGCATAATAGACTGAGGTAAACCAAGGATTAAATGATAAGTAACAAAACCAGATATAAAATTGAGATAAAATGCATCGAGGAATATAACTTAAGGTTCGCTAGCATGCCCAGACAAAGACGATTGGAGAGGAAAAGAGAAATATCAGATATAGGATAAAGCGCGCGCAAGGAATAGAGACAGAGAGAGAGAGACAAAAAGAGAGAAGGGAGGGGTGGGAGGAGGGAGGGGGGGAAACCCACTTCAATGCTGTGTAAGCTCCTTTTTTTTTTTTTTTTTGCCAATGTGACCTAATGTGACAGTTGGCACATTGTCACATCGCAGTCCTGGCAGAAGTAACACAAAATAAGTATAGAGAAGAACAGGTAGTGTGTTTATAAGAGGACATAAAGAGATAGCTGTAGTAGTTGTAGCTAGAGCGGAACTATCACAGATAGTAAAAGAAGTCGAGAAACAAACCGACAGAAGGGAGAGGAAGAGCTGGAGAAAGGTACAGTACAATGGACGTCTAGGATGGGAGAGAATTGGCTGTGGGTTGAATGGTCAGAGGACGTTGATCATGGGATTGGGAGAGGGGAGAGGGTTGAGTCGGGTAATAGTTTGGGTTTATGTGAGCATGCATAGTATATCTACATGCGTGCGATGTTTGCGATATGTGTGATGTAATGCTATGTGTATGCATGTGCCTATTTGTGTGCGTGACAGACACACTGTGTATGAGGCTTTGGGACTCAGGTCGAGAGAGAGAGACGTAAAAAAAAAATGATGTGAATATGTAAGGAGTGAGACTCAGACTTTGAGACAGACAGACAGAGAGGACAAGGAGACGGGACACGAGGCAGAACGGAACAGACCCAAGCAGCAAGGCAGCAGACTGAAGGGACAGACAGACAAGACACTGATGGGCACAAGGACGTACTGTACGCAGAGGGAGGGGAGAAGGTAGAGGAAGGTAGGAGGGGAGAGGGGCGGAAGTGGGATAGAGTAAGGAGACTGTGATTCTGGCCAAAGTAAACAAAAACATTGCTCAAAGTGGGTTCAAGGTCTCACACACTGGGGCTTCAAATTCAACTGCCTCCCCCCCACCCCCCAGCTTGTTGCCAACAAAACCAGGGGTGCACTAAGGTTAGGGGGGGAAGATGGGACATAGAGGAAAAATGGCATTTCAAACACACCGTGTCGATCCAAATGGGATTCATTCAATAGTAGTATTGGATAGCTTTGGTTGTTTTTCCACGAGGGAGAGCACCAATCAGCTTACAGCATACTCCTTCTAAAATGAGTTACTTGTTTGTGTACACTACCAAGTGTGCATATCAATAAAGTAACTCTGGGCTGGGATCTATTATACATAAACCAAGCTTGTGCACAAAGAGACATCCAAGAAATGTTCATCTCTACTACTTTTTTAAAACTAGAATCTGAACTACAGAATACAACCAAAATTGATTGGTCACAGAATCATGTAGGCGTATCGCCTTTAACTGTATGTGTAAAATGACTAATAAAGCATTTATTCACATGACTTGTTCAGATTGAGTTGAAGATGAATGGTGACCTTCTATGGTCCCCATTGGGCGATAATCACATTATCTTATACACCCACACCACTGCTCTCCTGGAGTACCTTACAAAATACCTCTAATTCACTGACAATGTCAATTGTTCCAGTTACTACCTCAGAATGTCACAATCCAACCTTGAGGCTCTATTCCGATGAAATAGAAGTAAGTTAGCTTGTGGTTCCTACACATTTCCTTTTAAGATAACATTATGTAAAATACATTTGTGTTTACTTTTATTATAATGGTAACTCAAATTGCATCATGTCAAAAAGACACCAAATAAACCATAACACCTTTGAACTTTTTAGACACATTTGAGATAAACACAATTATATCCAAAATTGGCTCCTATTTCCAAAAAACTAAAAGAACGTAGGCACCATATTCAACAGGAAGTGACAATCACAATGCTAGTAAAACGGTGGCATGACATAGTTTATTTCATAACAGGTCATGACTGAATCAACCCTCCATTTATATAAACGAATATAACTTCGTTAATAGGCAGGAGAGTGTAGTTTCAACATCTTTTAGATGTTACAAAAATCAAACATGTCAGAACAAGGTCATATCTCTTAGCATTTTTGTCATGATCCCTGTCCTGTCCTGTTATGGTAGGTATGATGTCACTCTTATGGTAGCCATTTTGTAGCGCACTTCGAGTAAAGTATTCAACCAAAAAGGCCATAGTCTTATTCTAATCCCTCCCCAAAAAGTGCTTATTGAAGAACAAAGGTGAAAGGGCAACCCATTCCTCACACGGACATGCATGGTTGTGACTATGGCATGAGTAACAGACAACAGTCAGGCATCCTTCCATCCACCAGGTCCGACAGAAGAGAACCAGTACAGTCCAACCATGTCAACCAAGCCCATCCAAGCATGCCATTCCCAATCTAGCATGGTGTGGGGACACATACACACAAAATCAAAGAAAGGAAATCCAACTTAAAATCCACAAAACCAGTCTTAATAGCATACACAATATCACAGTATGCATGTGTGTTCCTCAAGGCTCTGTATCAAGACCATTGGATGTTTTGGAACTTGTGTTTTTTTTTGGGGGGGGGGGGGGGTTGTAGGCAAATAGAGGACTTACGGACACTTTTATATTTGACTTACATAGATCAAATTCCAAACACTTGAATATCAAAGAAGTCTAATTTTAAGGGAAGTCCAATCAGGATGATTTGTATGGACATTCGAATAAGAGAATACCCGTATTGGTTTTGACGGTGCTGTTCTCTCCCTTGGGGCGAGGGTCAGCCAATGGACCGGGAGCGTTGGTGGCTGAGTGAATGAGGCTTTAACAGAGGAAAAAGATCTAACCCTTCACCTTTGGCTACCTGCACTTCGAAGGCCCTACTGTTTTCTGTAATATAAATCTCCCCCCTGGAAAAAAGGGTATACCAACCTCCATTAAAATCTTTCAAGCATGCGTCAAAGGAGCAGTCATCTAACCTCTAACCTTATGCATTTATGTAGCCTCTGATGAATTCTGATCAATTCTACCCTCGGAATGTCTCCAGAATATCTGTTTAAACAGAGCATCATTAGTTGACAATAAACGCAGCTTCGTTAAATCCTATTTATCTTGAAATGGGTAGGGTGACCGTGGCAGAGGAATTGGGAGCTGGGCCCCCAGTATGCCGTTACTGGTCGACATTTGTATCTCTAGCCAATGCCTCACCCACTACCATTACCTTGATATAGTACTGTATATGAGATAATTAAGGGATAGAGTGTAGTACATGTATTTATCATTGCACCTGGCTCTGTGAGATCGGCCGAGCAGACAAGATGTGGTGAGTGCTGCTCTTTCTTTGCGATGCTACCCTTTAGAAACGCAAACCCAGCTTAAAAAGAATCCCAATTGCATTGACACGTCTCCTCATTCACAAAGACCAGGAGCCCAACCGGCCGATATAGAATGGAGAGAATAATAGACCACTCATTTTGACTCAGTAACAAGTATATAATCCTATTTAAAGCCCCAATGTGGAGAGAAAGACAACTCAAAGGTCATACAGTGGACGAAGGTGGAGAAGCAGTCAAGAGAGAACGCCAGAGTACTGCGGTAACTCCAAGTGGGCGTTACGTGGAAGGAGTTCAGTGCCAAAACAGAGGTCAGAAGAAGGCGGACATTATCGGCCATTTTGGTGAGGCAGTCTGTCCTGCCCCAAAATGAAGGGGTAAGCCAAAATAATGTGCAGCCTTTAGTGTCACCTTGAAGCTGAGATTACACCCTCTTGGTGCCTGAGGACACAGGCATGATATGGAGATCCTTTGGTTACACTCGTGGAGTGAGGCCGAGCACATTTACATAGAAACCGCAGGGGCCGCCCATATTAACACACCTTGGCTGTGGCAATGCTAAATAGTCTCTATGGGTGGCTCATCAAAATGGATATTATCACATAAGGAATACTGACAGAAATCCTGGCTGGATATCTGATAATAGCAAACAGTAGGCTCAGAAGATTGTATAGTGCCTCGTTTTTCCATTGTCTTACAGACAAGCAGCCAAACGATACTGCAGATATGTCTCAGCTTTGTGGTGAATTAGTCAGATTGGAAAATGTATAAACATTTGGAGTAAATTGATCCCTGTTTTGTGACCCCTAAAAAAGATGCATTTCTTAATTCATACAGGGCTCCAAGGATACAGATATGTGCGGTTTTGAGGGGGCCTGTCATCTCCAGGACTCCTTCAAACAAACATCTACTTAGCAATGGCTGGCTTCCACTTTGGCCAGCGAGAAAATAAGGTGTAATCTAGCTTTCTTTCCCAACAGTTACACACAAATGCACAGCAGGACATGCAAGCAAGCGCATTCAAAACAGGGCAGGCATCATAGTAGGGGTGCAAACATTCACATGCATTCATCACAGCACAGTCTTCCTGCATCAATGACAATGTGGATAAAGTCTTTATTATATTTCTCCAGACACTAATTGCAGACTTACTACAATAATATATATATAGATATCAATATAAGTCTGCAAAAAAAATATAAGGAAATGTAATCGTTGCCCAAGTCTCCTGGGCTCACTTGTTAAGTTTCCTTCGTTGGGATCATGTCATGTTTTAAGGACTCTATTGTGGGAGGACAATAATGGGAGGATATCAAGTCTGCGGTATGCAAGGCTTCAATTGGTACATTTGCTAATAGAGTGTCTTTTTTATCATTAATTGGTGCAAGGTACAGTGGGAGCCGACAAACCCCCTCATTTGTGTCGGCGACGAGTGAGGGCTCAAAAGAGATGATTATGTACATTTGCCTAATGAACTGTCTCGCTGAACGGCGTTAAGACGGAGGATTTCAAAGGGGGCATTGGCTTAGTTGAGTCTAAAGCGAGACGGGCAAGGAGACACAAAAGAGACCACACATGTTGAGAGCAGCATCAGAGCAGTGTGTGGGTCGAGTATTGTGAGATGTCATTAACCCTCAACTGCAACTTGGTGGCTCCACTGCCCATATTGGGGTTAGGATATGTTACAGTGTGCCATTAAGGTAGTGCAGGACCAGGTCCACGGGCGAATACAACTACAAAACTAAGAACTAAAGCCAATAACCAAGTCCATGGAGACACGGCAAGGGGCGATGTGTTTCATTATTTATTCTTCCGCTTTTGCGTTGGCGAGGGTACAGGCAAAGGGGTGAACCTGTGTCTCTCTTAGGCAGCCTACATGCTCGGCCCACATGGGCACTCATGCCCAGGGGAGAGTGCAGCTCTCCACTCGGCGTCAATTTTAAAAAGGGACTATTTTGTCGCAGATGGAATGCAACACGGCTCTGAACATGCTTTCGCAGACCCAGAGCAGGGCCACTTTTACCAATATACAGAGCTCATATTCTTGGACCTAATCCTCAGGAGATCCATAAAGAGAGAGAAATAAAAGAGAGAGAAATTATCATAGCTCTCAGAGGAGTTAGATACGGGAAGTCGTGAGCAAGTCTGCGATCTTTTCTGCCTGAATGAGTGATTTCTGCCTGATGGAACAAACCTGTTGAACCTCATGTAATTCCGTCGCCCAACAACCCGGCTTTTGCCAAAAATATATGTAATGTATTCACAAGCGCTCTGGAGCCGTGCAAGTTTACTGCAGTGGGTGACATGAGATTTCATACAGATCTGGCTCTGATTCAGCTCAATATCTGCTTCCCCAAAACTAGCACACACCAACAGTAACACATTATGCTGAAAACTCCTTTGAAAGCTGATGGAACGCTAGATTCAAGACACTCAATTTAGAAGCAGTGAACGAATGGTGCTCGCATTGGTCTGCAATTCATTTGGGGCCCTTCTCCTCACCATTAGACCGGGTTTTAAAGCAAACGCATCAACAACAACAAAAAACGCTCCGTATTTGTTTTTTTGTCCAATTTGAGAACCTTCGTTACCCGCCCGAAAATCAATCCAGACATGCAGTGTCGAAAAGGCAACTGAATTAATAACAAAGCGGAGTTTGATTGAGTCTGCCGACTGCTGAAGGACAACGACAGTCAGCCAACGGACCAATCGTGTCTGATTGCCGCCATTGGAAAAGAAAAAATACCCCTGCACCCGTGCAGGAGTCATTATATTGATATTGATCTTCTTGATACTGTAAAATGCTAAATCTCCACTCAACCCAATCTTAGACCAATCAGGATTGATGAATTCATAATGGATTACTTTAAACACGATGACAGGAACACTGGCTGTATACACACATATTATTTGATCTAGCATTAAAATTTGTGTAGGGACTCAAGAAGCAGCAGCTTTACTGAGGTAAAAAACTAACAACCACAAACAAAAGAACCACGAAAAAAACATACATTTTAAGGAAAGGTTTAAAAGAACAGAACAAAACTAAGGGACAAACACGACACTAACACCACTATACAAAAGGACTAACTAAAAGAAGAAGCCAACTAAGGTCTCAATTAGGTAAACAGTGGGTGGGTAACAGAAGAAGTAGAGAGAAACACATAAAAACACAGGAAAGAATACAGAAAGAAAAGAAAATGCCCAAAGGAATTCTGTTCAGGCATGCAAGCGTAGTTACATTCTCCCATCATGCACCAGGCCCTGTTATTTCCAAGTGCTGGGTTTCCATGAGAAACACATGCAAGAAAGCTTTCAGAGCAGAAGCAATACCAAAGGATGCAAACGAGAAAAGGCCCCACAATGCAAACTTAAAAGTAAGGAAACAAAACCCGAACTAAGCGGGTTTCTTTGAATCATTTCTTCTTTTGACTAAAGAATAAAGAAAATTGCCCTTCATAAGTATTTAGCATTTTTGATACAAATTGTTTAGGATTTCATCAAATTAGTAATGAATCGAGCTTTGTAATAGATAAATATAGTGTTCAACATGTTTTTTAATGTGGGTAAAAAAAGTAAAAAAGAAAAAACACACCAACCTTCTCGAAGCTCTGAGGGATGTAAAGGGGTTGATGCAGAACACAATGACATGAGGAGAAGAGAAAAATAGGGGAAACACAGAGAGAGTAAAAAAAGCCACCTCAAGGCGTTTAGCTGCAGCTACATTTCTAGTTTTAGGTTTTCCCTCGGCTCTCTGTCTCTGCTATCAGTGACATCCGTCTTTAAGAAACTTGCCTGGCCCCCTAAATAAGCTTTAACCCAAAACAATCAGATTCACCCCAGTGGCCGCGCTGTCGTCTGTTAGGAAAAATGGGCCGCCACTGGAGTAAAATCAAGCGTATCATCATTATCAAAATTCACAAGCTCCTTAGCCACCTAGAGAGCTCCCATGGTGGCCGAATTTGCTTTCATTAGAGAACGAAACAAAATAAAGAGAAATTTAAAAAAAACAACCCAAAGTAAAAAAGAAAATAACCAATAGAAGGACACAGTTTGAGCTCAAATTAGCAGCTACAGTATTAAGATACTTACTTCAACCAGGTGGTTATGAGCAAGCCAAAAAGTGACATTTTGACAATGGCTTGATTTTTGGATGGTCTGTGACTACAGCCTTATAATCAAAAATAAAGTACTGTATACTACTGCAGGGTAATGTCCATTTGAGGTTTGATCCCTACTGGAGCTGCTAATTTTAAGTGCAATTTGATTTGTGAACAAAACATACTAGTCAACATCAAATTTTAGAATTGAATGACAAATTAAAACCAAAAAGAGACAATCGACACAATCTAGGCATAACTTGTGCCACTGGATACAGATCATATGTAGACACCATCCTGGGGATTGCACCAGTTACTGGAACTAAACTTGGTCTAAACTTGGTCTGAGGACATGATATATATTTTGTCTACAGAAATCTTTGCATTCAGATTCTAAGATTACAAAATGCTGCCAATTGTTTTCTGTTTCTTACATCAATGGGGCTCTTCACTTAGATTGCCTTTTACTCTGTCACACAGGACATAAGCGTGGAGGTCCACTGCTTGACTCGGAGTGCCACAGCATCACATAGTCTATATGTGAACGGGAACTGGGGGTGGAGCTCTACTAGAGGAACGGCATTATTGCACTAGGATTGTTAACTCCCTGGTAAGCAGCTCCTTCAGAGGGCATGATAATGACGGCAATAATGAAAAGGCAGCTCCCTGACCCATTTTATCATGTAAGAGGCGTGAATTATTTAGTGGGAACAAAGTTATTTGGTACACAGCGGGTACAAACTGAGCAGATATGTGAGGCATCTTTTAATGTAATTATTTTTTTTTTTTTTTAATATGCACAAACTAAATAATACATGCCTAAAAATGCATCTGCCTCAATTTATTAAAGCTGCCTCACAAGGGATTCATTATCGTTTAGCATTAGTGGTAGGGAGTCACTTTTGTCTTCATCGCCTGCTTTGTAAGAAAATGAAATGTTTACTCAGATGGATTGTTCTTCATAGTTTCACAATTTCAGAATATAGCAGCTAAATGACATATTTTAAGACAAAACCCCAAAATAGTAATGTCGTAATACTAGCAATGGATGTTTCTACTTTAGTGGCGCTGTAGGCATTGCCTTAGTTTATTGTACAGCAGTTCAAACCTTTTTTCCCCAATCTGAAAGGAAGAATGGGGTTAAAAATGTTGATTGGTTTGCAGTAGGCTTTGCCACCCAATCAAAATCAGACTTACCGTCATATTCCTGTGACTTAAAATCGATTCAGAAACATTCCTTGGACACTCACTTTAAGACCATTAACTTAGAGAATGACATGGGCGTTTTACAGTAAACAGATTTAAAAAAGCCTACTACAACTATCGCCCACTTACTTGAATAATTAAAGACCACATACGTTGTCATCATAAAAGCCTACATTTTGCATATCTGCCTCCTTAGGGTATTTGTGGCTTTCAGAAAAGGAGCATATCAAGATTAAAAGACACCAATTTGAATTGAGCACTATAACAGGGAGGGTTAGTTGGTGGGATACAGTTAAACACTCTTCACTGCAAGTTAAATGAGCATTTATGAGGAACAATACTAGTATCAATGTCACAAGGATTATGTAAATAAATCAGATTTTTCCTTGCAAATACTGTATGATACACAATAGTGCCCCATTCAAAGTTAAGAAATTGTATGGTCCCCCTTGGTCACAATTTCTTAAAATGTGACTTCCTAGTGCACTTAGACTGAGCTGCCTTCTGGCAGCCATTTCCGTCAAAGTAGTAGAAGGTGTTCTGGCCTCCGGCACCTTGTTGCACCCTACCTCGCACATATAGGTTAGCAGGGGATGAGTAGCGCACGCCTTCCACGTTAGACGCCACGCACTCGTACTTCCCCTGGTCCGTCTCCTCGCTGTTCTCAATCTGCAGGGCACCTGGGAAAGACAAACACCCGACAAAGACAAAGAGAGAGAAAGAGAGAGAGAAGAAGAGGGAGGAGGAGAAAATTATTAGTAAATTCATAATGGCAGGAGATTCAGAAACCTTCTTAATGGAAAGTATCCCTCGTAAATTTCTCAAGCCTGTTTGGTTGAAAATGGTTCTCTCCTTAACACTAATGCATACTGCCTTCCACTAGCCTCACTAACCCACAAAAAAAATGAAATAATTAAATTGGTGAACTGAATAAGTCAAACTAAATTTGCTGTTAAATGTGTACGGAAAAGATCCTTGTACATGTTTTTCTCCTCAAACACCCATGAGTGCCAGTGGTGCCAGTGGCGTGATAGACAAGACGTAGACGCTGAGAGGTTACGATTGAATGGGGATGGACAGATCACCCTTCACATAGCACTCACTGAGGGAGTGTGTGTGTGTGTGTGTGTGTATGTGTGTGTGTGTGTGGGGGGGGAGGCATGGGCAGATGTCCAGACATACGATTCATCAGTTCATGTCCAAAATGAGCAACTCTGAAGCACTCTAATTAGTGCAGCATATCCATCCCCACTGCAGCACCACAGAGTGAATGATTGCTAACAGTGAGATATTAATTGTGTATGTCCGCATCAGTGGCTACAGGGACACCTTCTTCAACCTTAGAACTTGCCAGGTAGAGATGACAAACAAACCCCAGGTTCATGTTCAAGTCTCCATTTGCAAGTCTCAATATGGGTTACAGACGAGTCGGACCAGCACTAGCTAACAAAGTAAACAGTATGGAGAATGAAGTAGATCGAAGACAGGAGGTGAAACAATGGGTGTCAGATCATTCCTCGTTAACGCTCGATGACGGCTGCTCCTGATGATATCATTAGGACTTCGGTCTGGCTCGGCCTGCTGACAGATTGCCGCCCCTGCCTCCCTGACAAACAGCACTGGCGCTCGTTAGCGTTTAGCTAAGGCACGTCAATATGCCACTGTGCCTGTGCTCCTTTGTCAGATACACTACCACTTCAAAAAATAAGTAATTCAGATATACCACTGCAGAAAGCTAACATGTTAAGATCCCAGAGGATGTGTGGTACATGGCCATTATACCACGGCCAAGGGCTGTTCTTATGCACGACACAACGCGGAGTGCCCGGATACAGCCCTTAGTCGTGGTATATTGACCACCCCCGAGGTGCCTTATTGCTATTATAAACTAGCTACCAAAGTAATTAGAGCAGTAAAAATATATGTTTTGTCATACCCATGTCAGCCAATCAGTATTCAGGGCTCAAAACACCCAGTTTATAACAAACCATATACAGTGCATTCGGAAAGTATTCAGACCCCTTCACCTTTTCCTCATTTGTTACATTACAGCCTTATTCTAAAATGGATTGAATACTTTTTCCCCCTCATCGATTTACACACAATACCCCATAATGACAAAGCAAAAAACAGAAATACCTTATTAACATCACTATTCAGGCCCTTTGATATGAGGCTCAAATTTGAGCTCAGGTGCATCCTGTATCCATTGATCATCCTTGAGATGTTTCTACAACTTGGAGTCCACCTGGACATGATTTTGGAAAGGCACACGCCTGTCTATATAAGGTCCCAGAGTTGACAGTGCACGTCAGAGCAAAACATAAGCCATGAGGTCTAAGGAAGGCACAGATCTGGGTGAAGGGTACCAAAAAATGTCTGCAGCAGTGAAGGTCCCCATGAACAGAGTGGAAGAAGTTTGAAACCACTAAGTATCTTACTAGAGCTAGCTGCCCGTCCAAATTGAGAAATCGGGGGAGAAGGGCCTTGGTCAGGGAAGTGACCATAAACCCGATGGTCACACTGACAGAGCTCTAGAGTTCCCCTGTGGAGATGAGAGACCCTTCCAGAAGGCCAACCACCTCTGCAGCACTCCACCAATCAGGCCTTTATGGTAGAGTGGCCAGACGGAAGCAACTCCTCAGTAAAAGGGACATGACAGTCCTTTTGGAGTTAGCCAAAAGGCACCTAAAGGACTCTCAGACCATGAGAAACAAGATCTGATGAAACCAAGATTGAACTCTTTGGCCTGAATGCCAAGCGTCACGTCTGAAGGAAACCTGGCACCATGCCTATGGTGAAGCATGGTGGTGGCAGCATCATGCTGTGGGGATCTTTTTCAGTGGCAGGGACTGGGAGACTAGTCAGGAACAAGGGAAAGATGAACAGAGCAATGTTCAGAGAGGTCCTTGATGAAAACCTGCTCCAGAGTGCTCAGGACCTCAGACTGGGGCAAATGTTCATCTTCCAACAGGACAACGACCATAAGCACACAAAGAAGACAACACAGGAGTGGCTTAGGGACAAGTCTCTGAATGTCCTTGAATGGCCCAGCCAGAGCCCGGACTTGAACCCGATCTAACATCTCTGGAGAGGAAAATAGCTGTGCAGAGACACTCCCCATCCAACCTGATAGAGCTTGAGAGGATCTGCAGAAAATTATGGGGAAAACTCCCCAAATACAGGTGTGCCAAGATGTAAGCGTCATACCCAATAAGACTCAAGACTGTAATCACTGCCAAAGGTGCTTTAACAAAGTACTGAGTAAAGGGTCTGAATATGTATGTAAATGTGATATCTCAATTTTCAAAAATGTATAAATTAGCAAAAAATTCTAAACTGTTTTTGCTTTGTCATTATGAGGTATTGTGTGTAGATTGATGACGATTGAATCAATTTTAGAATAAGGTTGTAACGTAACAAAATGTGGAAAAAGTCAAGGGGTCTGAATACTTTCCAAATGCACTGTGTTATGTTACTATCTTTACTCTGACTGCCTGCCTCAATTTCTATGTACAGTATGATCTCTAGCTAAGAGTCTGTGCAAAATAGAGAGATATAGACTCTGAAACTCGACCCATTTAGAATTCTCTTATTTTCTCTCTTTTTTTTTCTTTTTTTCTCTCTTTCAGATCATCCCGTCCCCAATGGGGAGTCCTATCTGGCATGGTGAACACATCCGGCAAACTGAAACTGTCTACCTGCAAGAACGCAGGTGGTGTTTTTGCTGTGTGTGTGGGGGACCTGATTTGGATCTGTTTGATGTGCGGTTGGCACAGCGAGTGCCAGAGTCATGGCAGGTGGGCTGGAGTGTGTTCAGAGAGGCCTCCTCAGTTGGACGGCAGGGAGGCCAGTGAATAAGAACCATGTGAAGTCTGGCTCTGGGCAGAGACAGTTCCAGAAATTCCTGTTGGCCGAGCTGAATTCTGAAATCTTTAAGCTGATTGAAGGCCCGGCGACAGACATTTTAACGCCTCCATAAAGTGCTGGGGATAAATAAACAAAAAAGCTTGGGTGTTTACGAAGAGAGCAAGCCCTTCTCTCCCTTCCTGTGACCATAGATCTTCGGTTGGTCCCTCTTGCCATGGGCATGCCTTAACACCATGACACGGGCTAATATTTACCTGTTTCTATATTTATTGGAGTTCCTGAACCAAAAATTAATAGAACTAAACGCAGTTTCTAACCAATACCTACAGATGCAAACTGAAACATTTATTCTGAACCTTTTCCTAGCAGACGCAAACAATCAATTACACTCATGTCGGGCGCCTTGGTTTCCATCCAATTGGCGACAGATTTTCAAGCAAACATTCTCCCATCACAGAAAACCAAAATGCACATTTTCGCACCAGAGATGTGTTCCATCAAATTGACTTGTGCGCGATGACGTAGTGCACATAAAAATAACTCCTGCAGTTAAATTGCAATGTACCGAACAAAAAAAAATGTACCGAACAAAAAAAATGTACCGAACAAAAAAAAGTTGAATGGGTTCCCATCGCATTTTCAACTCTAACGATGGTTTGGTCACAAAAATGTTGCGTTATATAGCGAATGTGCCCACTCTGTTATTGCTAAGTGACCTCTAGCTAACAGCTTGCACATACAGTGCAGGTATAGCCTACATCACGGTTCCCCAAATGGAGGCCCGTGGGCCGAATCGAGTTGATGATCCCTGCTACATGAAGAGATTATTATGGGAGTCATAGTGGGAGGATTACAAAACATGTCATCGCATAACTCCAAATGTATATAAACATTTATGCATGAAAGCGCTTATGATGCCATTTCTCCCATAATTAACTTTACAGACACAAAAAGATCCCACCTTGTGTAGCATATTTGATTTTGAGGACATTTGGAAAGTTTACAGACAGATTTGCACTTTCCATCAGTTCTGTCGTGTTTTATCCAACATGTAGTTTACTTGCATAAAAAGTTGGATGGAAACCTGATTATTGATTGTTTGTGTAAAACCGCACTGATTCAAAGTGAGAGAATCTCAAGATGACTACATAAACAGCCGAGCCAAATGAATTATACACTAATTAAAACCAACGAGAGGCTCCTGTGGATTGAGCTTTTCAATCAAGGAGCGACTTTGAGTGAGTGTTTGTGTGTTGTCTGTGCGTCGCTCTTTTAGGTAACTCCTTTCTAAGAGCCATCAGCTGGTTCTAGGGTACCCACTGAGTTCATTACATAATTGCAGCCATTCTTTCAAAGCACATCTCAGGAGTACAGAGAGTTCTTAAGCTGGGAAGAGCAGGCAAAAAATCACCATTTTATTCTATTTCAAGTCGCTTTCTCCCTCGATCTGTCAGTCTCTTTATCGTCAAATCGCTTCCTGGAACAGAGCTGGCAATGTAATTAATGGTTTCCGGTAGCATTGGTGCTACAGATTTCATATCCTTTATTTAGTATCCCTTTCTGTTGTGTATGTCTGCTCGAATTGTGTCTGCCTGTGTCATAGAACGTAATTCTTGTATACAATGGCTATAATTTCTGTTCAAACTAATTTGCATTAATTAATTCACTGTGCTCAAGACTCTCTCTCTCTCTCTCTCTCTCTCTCTCTCTCTCTCTCTATGCCTCCCCCATTCATCTAATACATAGCTAATTATGTATTTTTGACCAAGCAGTCCCAGGCCAACTGAGGGTACCGTCTTTAAAGACAACAGGCCCTAAAGCTCTTTTAACATGCTGGAATCCAAAACAAAATGTCTTTGATGTTCTTCTCTTGAAACCACCCCACCGCCTCCTCGGAATCCTCTCCACCAACTCACCCCCTCTCTCCTTTCCCCTTCTCTTTCAATTTTTTTGTATGACTATTTTCCATGTATTTTGCATAATTCCACTCCTAGTTCCCTGGCAGCACCCAGACAGCCTGTAGCTTTCCAGAACGTGCACGGCCATTGGCGTTGCTTGTCATTTTGTTTGTGTCTTAAAAAAAAACAGCACGAAAATAACACCGAAAGAATTATCTTGCGCCAGCAAGTGGCCATGTGCACAAAGCTCCACACGGCCACACAATGGGGGCTTACAGATAGAGACCCGCCGTATGTCTTTAAGATAAACAGCAATTTACAGCAACACTAGCACAATGGCCCTCGAAACACGTCAATAAAGTTCTCTCTCCGCAGGACATTCGGCACGCCACGAACCCTCTCCAGCTGTGAAGTCTTATCACAAGCACAACAATAACGACAACAATAAAGACTTCTATTTTGTTTTATCTCGTTAGGGAAAAGGACGTGCTTGCCATACCACACATCTAATGGGCCATGTTTATGGCTGATTAGTCAGTGAATAGTGAATAGTCCATCACAGCTGGACTAGTTATCATTGAGCTAGCTAGTTCTCAACGAGCCAGCTAGTCAAAACTAGAGGCAATGAGATATCCACAACTATGGTGATATCGATACTACTACATCGCCCTTGGGGCTAGAGAGAAAAGAGGGAGGCTCCTATTCCCAAATAACCCCAAATAGCCAGGCTCATCCACAAGGATGTCCCTTTCAAGACAGGTCTATCTCAACTCCCCTCTCTCAACTCCCAACAGACAACCACCTCACCCCCACCATATCAACATCACCAGAGAAGTGGTTGTCAATGGGGGTCTTAGGCAGCCATGACAGCTCTAGCTCCCCTGGTTAACAGCAGATGTAGGCTGATCTGATGCAGTGTCGAGGAAGGCAGGTGTGATAATGAGAAGCCTGCCAAGGCGTGCACCACACAAATACACGCCAGGCTATTAGGAGTTGGTGGCGATGACGAAGGAGAGAGAGATGGGGGGGAAGAGAAAGAGAGGGAGGGTAAGGTAGGGGAGGGGTCTGGCACAGACAGATGATTAATTCCAGAAAGTGCCCACGGCCACAGGCTGCCCACCCCATTGCCTCTGTGTGCAGGCTTGGCCATGTGTACCCACCCAGTCCCATTTGTGTAATTCAATTAGTGCGGGCTGGCAGGCCCTGATTGATTTGTTTAGGAGATCAACAAGATGGCTGGCTGTGGTTTAACACCCACTGCAGAACTTGTCCAGGCCTGAGGGTGGCGCAGGAGAGAGAGAATCTGTATTTTTCATCTCTCCTTGCATGCATTCTCCTTTTTTTTCTTCTTCAATTCTTCTCATCTCCCTTCTCTCTCCACTGGTACTCTCCACCTCTTCTTTTTTCTCTTTTCAACTCCCTTCTCTCTCATCTGCTTTTCTCGCATAATCCTCTCTGTATTTGTTGAAAGCCACACCTTTGAACACAACAACCAATTCACACCATTGGGAAAAAAACAGGTTCCCAACTGTGTTTAAGAACAGTGACAATGGTGCTTTCCCAAATCAAAGGATGCTGGAGAGAGAGAGAGAGACAGAGAAGTCTGTTAGAGAAAACAGGAGCAGGGAAAGGTGACAGCTCTGTCCAAATCTGTTGTCCCCCCCTCTCTCACTGTCACTGGGACCACGCTCTATCGCCACCCCAAGGTCATTAGATGTGAGGACCCCGAGACATGACTCCATTGTTTTCACCATCCATCTGGCGTTTTGTAACGCTCTCATCACACCTGTAATGAACTGCAGGTAGGGAGTCCTCTGCTTTTCTTCAGGCCAACTATGGCACTCTTGCATGACAATAGTGCTAACAGTAGTTTGGTTACAGTTTCGGGGCGCACACAGGGGTAAATAACAAGAAACAAGTGGCCGCTATGCATCACAGCATCTGTTGTGGCTTACAGGGACACTGGTGTCTGTGGAGCTAGCATCCAGAGATCCCAAAGTCATACATCTCAAAACAGGTGGTACAGTCAATCCCCCTTCCCACTCCCTTTGGTTCTGCCTAGTTCCCACCATCCCTTTTGCTTTGATGCATCCACAAACCACATGTGTCCCTATAAATAATCTGGGATAGGGGGACAGACACCCGCTTCCTCTATCCCTCTGCCATCGCCAACCCAGTTCAGGTCTCTGGGACTGGCTGCAGTGGAGCTTCCAGTAGAGCTCCGATGGTGAGGGAACTGTCCGTTGTGGATCGCTAATCTCATTATGCAAATGAAAAGTTCATAATTCACGCTCGCTTTTGTTCCCCACGCCTTTTTATGCCAGACATTATGGATATGGTTGTTCGCTGGTTTACGGGCAAGGCTCTGCTTGCTGGTTCAAGGATTTCTCCTTCATGTACTGGGGATTGGGGTGTAGTTGGATTTTGTTTATTATCTTGGGCTCGCTCATGTATGGTAATAAAAAGATAGGTAAAGATCTTTAACTGATGAATACTAGTATCACTCCTCAAACAAAAAGATGAACTTGTTGATCATAATAACACCCATCCCTGCCTTCCACTATTGGCCCAATCCCCCCAAAAATGAGGTGAAATACTGACAGAGAAATGAGATGTTTACCTACCTGCTTACCCCTGTAAAGGAAGCCATTTTATTTCAAACACAGTTAAGATCAATTTAAAACAATAGAGTACAAAGATCAACCTTTGGGAGGCAGTGTGTCAAGTGTGGCCCAGCTGGATGATCAAGAATGGCAGAGGGTATAGGAATAATCCAATGTGGACTTTGACCTTCCATATCAGTCACTGCAATAATTTCCCACAATGTCCTGTGTTCCATTCAACCGTCACATCCTCTCCCTTATAGCCTATAATTTGGTTTGGACAATGCATCTCGTATGCTGTTTAATGCAGTGGCCACAGCCATTTTAGAAATGCCCAGTGCCTATTCCCGTCCTCCACTTCATGTTCCTAAGCCGCGTCGCGCCGCACTGCAGCAGGGGATGGAAATCAAACGTAATTTATGCGAGTTACTCCGACATTCCGGGAGCGTCTCCTGCCAGGACTCATAAGGAGGCGGCAGCGGGGCGGAACATTAACATACGTAATGTGGTCATCGCCCGGGCCGCCACTGCAACGGGAGAGGATATCAGGGCTGAGGGGTGGGGGTACAGTTTACCCAGCATTCATTAGCCTGGTAAGATCAACAAATACTTCCCAAAAACCCACCCCGCCTTCTCCAAACGTTTGAAATGTCAGAGGCAAAAGCAAACAAACCACCCCTAATAACCCACCAACTCCAACACCAGATTGAAATTGCATCGGTAGTTCTCACATTGAAGGGGTTAGCAAACACAGAACACACACAGACACATTAAATACGCTAAGGATGGAATGAAACACAAAAAGGGAAAAACACAGACACACACACACATAGACAATGACACAAAGGACAAAATATGAATGTTAGCTGGACATATAAAAAGGCTTGATTTCTTTGGAGAGGGAGCTCACTCAGTTTAGTCACTTCATTTGAGTAGGGGTGGTTAAGTCTGGTTAGATTAGAGGTTAAGGTTCAGTTTTGTTGTTAGTTAAAGTCTTACCTCGGATGGGGGTACCCTCTGGAAGAAGAGATACAAAACGAAGAAGACAACAGTTTAGTTCAAGATTAACATTAGTAGGAGCCAGGAGTTATTTGTTTGGTGAATCGACCAGTTCCTTGCTAATTGGCCGTAATTATCTTTGTGTTTAAGAGTATCTTGACAAGCGAAATTTCAAATTCATTGGGACTGGAAAGACCTCCCACTGCTGGTCTCACAAAGGAACAGGGAGTTAGTATGGCCGGCACACTCTCGTCCCTTATCTCCTCCTCTCCCTCTCTTCTCCTCAGCCATATTAAGGGGGGAACACAATGCAGTGCCTGGGTTCAGAGAGAAGCTTGGGGTCTTGGCGTGTGTGTTTTATCATTGCCACTATTCCCACTGATAAGGCAAGTCGAAATAGGATTGGCCTTAAGTTGACATGCCTGCTAAGATCACGTAAAGCCTTTTCCCAGCTAAATGACCTTGGGGTGGGAAGCCAAACAGTTGACAGCTCTGTTACTCCTACCAGACTACCCACACTCTGTAGAAGAGATGCTGGGCAGAGGATAGGAACTGTAATGAGCATTGGGTTTGGCACCTAATTGGGAGGGTAGCGTGGCTCTCCTGGAGTTCTGAGCTGCTACCTAACGTACTGTAGGTCCCCCTGGAACAGAGACGTGAGTGGGAAAAGAGAGCCAACCTAACTCCGGTCTTTCTTTCTTACTCTCTTACTATTCTTTTTAGTCTCTGCCGTTGTCCCTTTTTACTCGTGCAATCTCTTTTTTTCCTTGCTCTTTTTCCTCTCACACTTTCGCCTTCCCTTTCTCTTCAATGCTCTTCCCCTCTTTTTCGTGCCACTCTTGCTCCCTCTTTCTCCTGTATTTCTATCTCCCTCCCTCTCTGGATGAGTCAAAACAGCAGACTGACAGTGTTCTGCCCTGGGCTACCCCCTGAGAGTGCCACCAGGGCGGCGCAAGCCCAGCGGAGGTGCCCTATTTAGCGCCCAGGCCTGCGGCACACCGCGCAGGGGTCAAAGGTTAATGCAGCCTGTTGTGGCTGACACTACAGCCATGGCCTCTGTGCCAGTGTGACTACAGGGAGCTAGAATCACAGACACAAAAACTATCCTCTGTCTTTCATAGCTGGTCACTACAGAGAAGCTAAGTGTGAGGCGAGACTATGCAGCAAGGAAGCCACCGCAATGTTGGAACCACAGACATGATTTATAACGGCTTCTGTTTCAGGGCGACTGTTCCTGCTCTGGGTACAGAGTGCTCCTTTGTTCTTCCAGCAGTGGGGAGGTTTGAGTGTTGAGCTTGGATGTTTTGCATGGTTTTCGATTCTCCGTGGATGTTCCAGTCCCAGAAATATATCACTTGCAGGTTCTTCGAAAATCTGGCAAAACATTTCATCCTTTTAAAATGCTCATATAAGAGATATCCAACAACACAGACAAGGGAGACAGGGTTTGGGTATGTTAAGTTGTTAGAGTTAGAGTTTAAGGGTAGCAGGAAGCTTGTGGATTTATTTGTTCTCCAGTGAAGTCAGAACTTTAGTTAGGAGTAAGACGTTACGATTTCAGGTTTGGTTAGGTGAGGGTTAGGTTGGTTAAGGTTAGGTTTGGTTAGGTTAGGTTAAGGTTAATAAAGTATGTTTGTAAAGCAAGGATTGTCAACTGTGGATCCTGAGTCAAAAAAAGAGGGGATAGGAAGATTTAAAGCGATTTGGTCTGAAAGAAACATCAAAACCTACAATGTAATGATCATTTTCACAAAACATATCTGAAAGTAAAGAAAAGGGAGCAGAAAGGAAACAGGGAAATAAAAAAATACTAACTATAGGATGTATCCTTCTCTCAGAGCCTAAGTGAAGGAATGACTTGTTAATCTCTGAAAATTAGGAAAAATCTAAAACGTCAGTGCTCAAGAGACTAACTATGCATTTACAATGCCGACGCATATGTAAATTAAAAACACCGAAGGGCTCTGGTTGAGCTTGACCTCTAAGGACGATGAAAATCAGTCTGTGTGCGTGGCACCAATCCAGATCCACATGTATTATTACAGTAAATACACGCAAGTCATAAACTCTGATTTTAAGCTCCGGTGAACTGTGGCTAGATCGGCTTAAGGTGAGAGTGACTTAAATGTACCTTAACGGCCAATGACCTTCTGTGCAATCGCCAGCAGTGGCATCATTGACTCTGCATAACGCCTCCAACCGTGTGTGTAAAATGCTACATGTGGAGCAAAAAAAAAAGGATTGTTGTGGATGTGGCTAGGTGGAGTGGGAAAAGGTGTGGAAAAAAGTGGGCTGGTTTGACCCCCCCCGGATGTCTGGATGACCTTTTCGTGTCCATGGAGACCCCTCTGGGCTCCTGGCACCCTGGATGTTACAACACCTGGTCGCCACCACATCTGTACATCTGTCTGACTGAATCATGCCAGCTCCTACTGTTCTATCCCTGCCCCTGGATGATGTTCTGTGATGTTTAGTGCATCTGTGCTTGCCCACCATTTGTTTCTATGATGTGTGTATATGCACATTAGTATTTCAGAATTTGTATGTGCGCGTGTGTGTGTGTGTGTGTGTGTAGAAAAAAGTCCACAGCAGGCTTGTAGCGCCGAACCGTCCAGTATCTTAGGGCCAAACCTGTCATATGCCAAAACCATGCTTCAAAAAGACTGAATAGAGACCTCATTCTTTAAGAATATGTACGCATCCCACGTTACTCTCGCTCCCCCTTTCCCTCCCTCGCTTCTCTCTCGCTAATCTGCCCGGCCTGACAAGGCCAGCGAGGGCCTGGGGTCAGGAGCCATGGGGACGGGAGAGAAATGTCAGGCCTCCTTCACACCTCCAGAGGAACTCACCTCGGGGATTCTGCATGCAAATATCACAGCTCTGCCAGCACAGCAGTCAGCACTGTCTCCAGAGGCTCAACACTACACGAGCTGCGTCCAAATGCAGCTCATGTTTTTTTTATCTGGCTATAAAATCGCCATCTTTGTACATGGTAAACACAGTGGCATGTGATACTGGGATGGTAGTGTGTGTTTGTGAGGGACGGGGTAAGAGTAAGCTGCTGAACGCTCAGTACTCCCCACCCCCCACCCCCAACCCCCCAATCCACATTGGGGGACCCATCAATCTCAGAATCGCCCCTGGGTCAAGTCTGCCTGCAGCTAAATCAAGTGGCTACAGCAACAGCCAACCGGCAACCAGATCACGCAAAGGCAAAAAAAAGACAGCCCCTATTCAGGAAGTTTAACCACCATGGGAACTTTTCTAGCTTTCTTCCTCTGCTTTTAAAAATGCATGTCTCCAAGGGCACTGCCGGCAGTGTCAGGAGTGCTGTACACACACCTGGATACGTTCCCATATATCACTGACGAAGAGATGCCTGGCACCAAAACGAAAAGTTAATGAATGCCTCGGCTTTAAACAAACGGAGAGAGGCATGGCGTACTCGGCGGAGAAAAAAAGCACCAACCTCCGAACTTCACTGAACAAAGATGGAATCCGAAACGCATCTCTCACACCTCAAGAGAGAAACAATATTGAAGTATTTCTTCTACCTTGAGCGTTTGAAGCGTCTGCTCCGTTCCTTTTGAAAAGGGGAATTAAAGATGAGAGTTCAGCTGCTTGACTGGAAATGATCGCAGCTGAGGGGGTTTGGGTGCGCAGGCCTTTGCTCATCAGCATAAATTCAGCTTGCTGGTGGACTGGGGTCTGCAGTAGCAACAGCAAGCAGTCTTCAACAGAGTCGGGCCCCAAAGCTATCATCGCTAGAACATGCCTTTATACCAGGCAACTAGGCATGAATTTGAAACGCCCTTTAATTTGCCCCAAAATATAATAGAGTTATATAAAACGCAGGCCTCTGATAAAATCAGTAGTGTAGAAATGTGGTAAATAACCATCCCAAAAAAAGGGCTACGAAGCTTTAAAAGACAGTGGGGGAGTACTGGGCAGCAGCGACAGTATTTCTTGAGAAAATATTTGGCACAGAAGGGAAGGTCGAGCTGGCCACAGCGTGGGGGCTGGAAGGTTCCGCCACACAACGCTCCTGCAATGCCCCCAAAACCTGGAAAGAACTCCAATTCACCCCGTCACCACTACACTTTCCAAGCCTTTTTAGACAGGTTCACTGAAGCCCTCGACTGTTCTTTCTTATGTGTGTGTGTGTGTGTTTGTGTTGGTGGGACAAATTTAATATTAAGATTTTTAGGTCATCTTAATATTTTTATAATCGTACACTCATCTCATTGTCCTGCACCTCAATAATCAAGTCAAACTTCTACGCCAGAGCATTTGAAACTGTCTACATAGAACCAGAGGAGGTGGGAGTAGCTTGGCCAACATAGTACTGTTTTTAAGTAGAGGGTGAAAAGTGTGTGGGACACACAAACACACACCCCACCCAGGTTCCTGTCCTTGTTTCACCTTTCTACTCAAATCTGGGAGCCAAAGACGGTTCACATTAGTGGGAGGGAATAGAGAAAAATGTTGTTTTTTTAAATGTAAAAAAAAAGGGAGGGTAGGAAAAGGACAGAGGGGAGAAGATGGGGAGGAAGAAGGTGGGGGAGAGGACGTGGGACATGCATTTTAAAAGTAGCTAAAATGCCATCTGCTTCGGGGACAGTGGGGGGGGGGGCTTGTGGACTTAGACACTTACCAAAGGCTTCTGAAAATTATAAAGGGAACAGAAAAACAAACAAAAGAAGGAAAAACAGAACAATTTATTTTACGGTTTGGTTTTACTCTGGGAGTAGTACCAGATAGAGTTCTGGAATTACACTGTTTAGGTGGGTTTTTTATTACCCGAGAAGGCAAATATTACACGACATTTTTCACACAAAATGTCATTTTCACACAGGCGTTCAGGTAGTGAAGATGTTAGCATTGAGTAAATGTAGCACTTCTTTACTTGTGTGTAGAACTGCCGTACTTAAAATCTAAAATGTTAAAATTGTATTTAATTACACTTTATTTCATTCTTCTGGCTTTATTACTGTTACTTGACAAAATGTAATTTGCCAAATGCCTTATTCATTGTAAAATGCCAGGAGGTAAAACATCTGTGATGCATATCAGGGACAAAGTATTAACCAATGTATTTGTATGTATTTATAAAATTGGAAGTACATTTTTACATTTTAGACACTTTAATTATCGAATAGAGTTCAACTTCAGGTTATCGAATTAGTTATTTGGTTGAATTAGTTATTTTGCTCTCCCGTTTTGTTATTGTTATTGTTATTGTTTAGTTGTGAGAACTGTTGTGGGTCTGCTGAAGGTCAAATGGAGTTTGTTGAAATCTGCATGATGTGTGTTCAGAGTGACACGTCATCGTTTCAACCGACAGACAAGACACAACACACACAGAGATACAGCGAGGCAATCCGCTCTGGGTGCAAAAAGCAGACGTGCAGAGAAAAGTAAAGACATTGTGAAACAGAGAGACAAGTGAGAGACGCAAACACGGGGTAGAGGTGTACAATATCAGACAGCTCACGAGACAAAAATACTGTACCAACCCACCGCACCCACCTTTCTCTGAAACTCTTTGAGCCTCACTATGAGCAAAAAGGTGCAAACACACAAACATCTCAGGATGTCAAGCCGAATCATGTTTCAGTATGCATGGTTGTCCGTACAATCGAAAAATGAATGTGCCTCCTATGGTTAGAGCCCAGGGAGAGCCCTGACTGTGTGCTAAAATGAGCTCTAGACCCTAAACATTAACATAAGTTAAGCTTCCTAGGAATCTCCTACAGTGGATTGCTGTCCTCAGATAGTGAAGTCAAGAGCATTTTGCACACAACCTCGGCACTCCAAAGCACTCGGAGAGCTCCTGATACCCCCACAGGGTAAACCCTGTCCACTAACACCAGGACACGGAGCACTCGGAAAGTTGTACAACATCATCTAAGTGAGCTAACACTTTCTTTTGACACCATGGGATTTCTTGTGGTGAAATTGAAGTGTATATTTTCAGCTACAACGTCTTGCAGGCCAAAGGTCATAGAAAACAGGCATTTGTTGTTTGCTACATTTCCAAGAGTCAAAGGTCCTTAAAAACTGCAATTTTCTATTTCGGTCATATCTAGCCAGCCTTAAAAGTGGATACAAATCAAGTGTTTTTGTGCATAGTTCGCAGGGATCATAAATAGGGCAAGAACTCGATTGCAACAGACACTTTATTTAGTGTTGTTCACCCTTTTACATTAGCAGCTGCAAATCAAATGGGATGCATTGGATTTTTCTGATGGTGACAAATCATCGACCCACAATGTCTACCCCCTGTTGCCCGGGGCCTCTCTTGGGCTGTCATTTAATTAGGTATATAATTATACTTTTTATTTACTGGGTCTCTCAATAAAGTTGAATCAACGGCGGCACCTCTTACAGTATTGTGGCGGTAGCATCTAGACCAAGCCTCTCTTTCTCTCTCTGTGACACATTTCTGAGTCCTAGTGAAGCCTTTTTGAGTGAGTCCTGCCCTCGATCAGAGGTATTGAACAGTATCAAGCCCAAAATCATCCTGCCAGTCATCGTGTATCAATCATAACATTTCAGGGCTAAGCTATAGCGCTCACAAACTGAATCGTGTGCGTTCACTGAATCGTGTGCGCTCACTTTTTTTGTACCATTTCAAAATCCTTCAAAATCAATCGGGGAAGCTGAAGGTGTAGCTAAGCAACAGGACATAGAAAGTCAAGCAAAAAGTGCATCACTTCCTTACCTGAGCGCAGCTGTTTGATTCGCCCGTTACTTGCGTTGGGGTCTATGGGCAGGAAGTCCTTGAACCAGGTGATTTCTGGATCAGGGTTGCCGCTGGCAGCACAAAGCATGGTGGCCGTCCGTGTGCGCTCCACCACTTTGAGCTGGGGACCCATGTCTATGTTGGGGAATCCTGTCGGGAGCAAGTCCTCTGTAGAGGGGACAAAGGAAAGAGACATGGTTATGTATACCGGTGAAATTAATTGACTAGCTACATCGCTACTGCAGTAGCACGACTCCACGGTGAGTGCAAGAGTACCTAAATGGCTATCGTTCATCAACACTCTTAGGTAGTTGGTTAAAGCAATACATGTCCTGCTTTAATGTGGCTAATTCAAATGGAGGCTGTGTTCCGTGAGAGTCACCAGAGTGATCACTGTACTCATTCTAACACAGCTTTATCCACATACCTCTACTTTACACATAGGGAAGAAAATAGCATGAAGGATATTAATTATATATATATTTTTAAACAATACTTCCTTAAATATCATGATTGTATAACCTGATGACAGATCAGTAAGTACCCTAACTGTATCTTCTAATATGCTTTATCACAGGCCTAAAGGACAGTGGCCATTCAGTCACCGAATATCCTCATCTGAACAACAGCAGATAGCTCCACCTCTAGAGTTTGGGATTACGCTCGGCGCAGAGACAGATCAACTCCGATAAACCAATAGAGCATATTGGGATCATAATTGATAAACCCACAAAACTACACTCCTCTGAGGCCCAAGAAGTCCTGGCCTTACTCACCAGGGGACGGGAGACACTGGAACCCGACTCCCGAGGAGGGAAAAAGCAAACCTGACCAGCAAATGTTTTGTAATCCCAGAAACAGCCTCTTACTTCCTCATTCTAAATGGGTATATTGGGCTGAGCCAATCTGAGGAGGCGCGGCAACCCACACAAACACAGCTGACCAATTAGAATACAGAATACCCAGCCTGAATTTCAAGTACCTGTGAGTGAGTATTCAAACAAATATAAACAACAGCTTGTGCCCGTTGTGTACCACCAAGCCCACCCCAACCACACTCCAAGACACAACAACACTCACGGCTACGATTAGAGAAGTGCCTTGTCTATCACCACTGGTCTTTCCATAAACAAACACTAGTAATGCTAGTCAAAGCGCACTTTCGAACAGGGAGGGAACACATACAGCACTAGCAGGCTCATTAGACATTCAGTTGTTTTACACTGTGGCAATTTAGCAATTACTGTAGTACTTGGTCATGCACGCTGAACCAATTTAGCGCTATCAAGCAACGAGGGGCTAGTTAAGAGGTTCACAACTAGCAGTGCATTTAATGCTAATTGTTATTAGAATGGGGAATCTCCCATTGTTGATCGTCTTCTGGACATGGGCTCTGGAGCGTCTTCATGCCTGACCTCTACTCAGAAGAGCTGAGTCGTGACTCACGGTTGGGCATTGAGAACCTGGGACTACCCCCTGCAGTGTAATATGCATCAGACGCCTCCGGCTACTGAGCCAGCTGTGAAGGAAAAACAGGGTCAACCTTACAGCAGAGGTCATCTCTTATCTTCAGAGTACGGACAATGACCTCACATGAACTGCCAGACATGATGACGGTTATGTCAACTCCTGGAGACCGCTTGATTGAGGAAATAAGTCAGTATAGTTTGAGTCACGGAGAAGAGTGGTACAAGCAGGGGTAAGCAGCTATCCCGGGTGAATAAGAGAGAGATAGAGATTATCCGAGAGGAAGAGAGAGAATGAGAGAGAAAAAAGTGAGGTTGGAGAGAAAGAGAGTGAAGATGAGTGAGAAACAGACAGAGAGAGAAAGCATGAGCGAGAGTCCTCTAAAGTAGGCCCCCTCACAGACTTCCAAGCATGGGTACTGACACCAGCAGAGAAGACTAAATATTTCAGTATTTGGTTCAAAAGAATGAGAGGCATTTGTGCTGTTTTAGGCTCCGTGCCGAATCCTCCCCATTGATTATTAACGAATGCTGATGTATGATCTCTTTGTACTGCGGTTCCCCTGAGGGCTGAACACTGCAGCGAGCCTGTATTTCATCCCACACTTGAAGATGGGACAGAGCTGTGTGAGTCTCCCTTACTCTCTCGCTCTCTACTAGTCCCTCTGTGACATCAATGTACTATGTGTTAGACGCGTTGAGAGTTGTGGGACTACGCTACCCCCTCCGGTTATACTGGCAGGACAGACCAGGTGTTTTCCCCCACAAGAGGCAGGCTATGCTGCTTCTCCAGGAGGCTCTCGGAGATGTCTGACGTTGAGCATCCATCCACGCTTTACAACACATTGAGTTCGCCTCAACGGCCTGGAAGTGGGAGAGCGACTCCTCGAACCACATCTAGTAGTAAATGAAGCCACGAGAACATACGACGAGTAATTTGGTTTTGAGTATAATTCAATTGGGCGGGTGACGCAGGGATCAGTGCAGAGATGTCGAGAGGAGCTCGGAGTGGCGGATGGTGGGTAAACGGAACGAACGAGCAGTCGGACAACAAAAAAGTACCGGGGTGGAGGAATCACAGAGCAATTACACTATCATTACCCGCCGTTCCCAGTTTCGGAGACAGCAGTCGGAAAATCTCCCTCCTTGGTAAATACCATGCGGAAGCTATTAGCTTCCCCGGGATTGTTGGTGGATACAATCTCCCCTGCCGATAGAACCTGCCATGCAAGAATAAATAAATCACTGTTTAAAAAAAAGAATGTTAGTTCAGGGTCAGCCAGCCTGAGAGAGGGAAAGGAAAAGACAGAGAGAGAGAGAGAGAGAGAGAGAGGGAGGGAGAGCAGACAATGACGAGAGTTGATTGTACCCAGAGTTTCCCTGGGGGCGTCCTAGGACTGGCATCGATTATATTTGTGTATGACTGGTGTTCTCCGCAATGGCAACTCTCCGGAACAAATCAAATCAGCCCTGCTGCGACCCGATCGGTCAGTTGCACAAAGCCATTGTTTAATTCGCCAGAAGGGTGTCCGAACGCTCATCATCATGCGTTCGTCAGCCATGCGGCCACTGGATTTTTTACACAGGTAGCAAGTACACCCCCGCCCGGGTCAGCTCCGCAGTCCTGCCATGCCTGTTTTTGTTTTAGGGCTACGGCTAATGCACTAACCTCCACATCTATCCTTAATTGGAGAGATTTCAAACGAACCTTATCCATTACAGTAAAAACATCTCCGATCACTCAGCGGTTACATTGGCTTTCGCAGGAGAGGGGGGACGTTGAAAGCATACTTTACCCAGCATGCAAACCAGTTGTCGCCCCCATATTTGTAGAGGGCTTTTGTTTACTGTCGCTTTTAGAAAACACGTGTCCCATTGATGCTTGAAATTGGCAGTGCCTTGCAATTACGTGTTGGTGCTCTTGCAGAGGAATTGGTATCTGGGCAGCTTAGTCTGACCCTGGCCATCCTCAGAGGCTGAGCGTCTGAAAATGGTGTAATTATGACGATCGCAATGTTGGATTACATATGTTATCTACGCCATCCAACAGCTGGCTGAGGACCCGCAAAGTGGCGGCGCAAAGCAGGGATGGCGCTCATTATCCGTAATTGTCTTTAATTGTGCTGCGCTCTTGAATGTTATTACGCAAGAGACAGGTGCAAAGCCTTTAATCTGATAGGTAAAGCTTAGCAGCCGCATGACGGACACGACATCTGTGGACTCGCGCCTGCTGTCACGTCCCGCTTCCCGTCTTCTGCGAGCTACGGCCCACACGAGACGGTCATCTTGAGATGGAGTTTTTACACCCATCATTTACACTCAAATCATTCCACTTCTCCTGACCTGGACTTGTGAATCAGAGCGGACAGGGTGTAAAATGCAACTTTATAGAGTAGCTAATGAAGCAAACGATTCTGCAAACGATTCTGTCACCCTTTCTGATAGGCTGGCATCAAAGCTCCATCTATTACCATCCCGAAAGAGGTTGGGGGGAAAAAAACAACACTTTCCCAGCGTAAGCCAGGGGACTGCAGCGAATGTCACCGGTGAACCTCACTCCCCCGCACTTATTACTCATATTATTATTTTCACTTACCGAAATGATTTAATTTCATCAGTGGCATAATCAGGTTAACTGATTACCCCTCACCACAGCCAGCAATGGGGCTTTAGAAAAGGCTGTACATGAATATCACAGAGAGACTGTGGAGGGAGAGAGGGTAGAGAGGGAGGGATGAGTGCTGGGGCTGCAGAGACACACACACACAGAGAGAGAGAGAGAGAGAGAGAGAGAGAGAGAGAGAGAGAGAGAGAGAGAGAGAGAGAGAGGGAGAGGAGAGAGAGAGAGAGGGGGGGTCCACTTGCAAAACAAGATTTCATCAAATGGGACAAACATTCTGCATGCAGAGTTCTGTAAGATTCTCCGACATGTCCAGAGGAAAACTATAAACGATGCATGCAGGGCAGAATTAGGCCAATATCCACAAATAATAAAAACTCAAAAAAGAGCAATTCGGGTTTGGAAACATCTAAAACCTGCCATAAGTTGAGGGACAGTGTCTGACAGACCAGTCAACCTGCACATGTACTCTACTGTATGCTTATTGTTATTGTTGAATGTATGGTTATTTTGACCCTTGGTTATTGTTGTTACTGTTGTCCCGTTGACAATTTTGATTCTCATTTTAATTTATTTTTATTTTGTAAATATCCAAAATAAGCTTTGGCAATATGTACATTGTTACGCCAATAAAGCTAATTTAATTGAAAATGAGAGAGAGAGAGAGAGAGAGAGAGAGAGAGAGAGAGAGAGAGAGAGAGAGAGAGAGAGAGAGAGAGAGAGAGAAGCCTCAGTATTACCATAGCCTTAGCCACATTTAACTATTCTGCAGCCCCAGCTGTTCGGACTTACTAACTAGCTCCAACTGTTTACTGGTGGTAACCATAGCAACACGGCCACTGAAGCAGGCTAGGGAGAAGGGTCCATCTGCAGACTGCATTTACTACATGCCCCTCCCACTACATGCTGGGCTCACTCTTCGTCACTTACGACATGCCGTGCCCACTGCCATTGAAGCTGCTAGCTAGCTAGGACACTGGCGCACAGTCCTTTAAACTTGATTATTGTTGTTACTGGTTGTCCCGTTGACAATCTTGATCACTATTGTTGTTATTTTCATTATATTGCAAATTAATAACCTCATTTCCAAAGTACGCTGTGGCAATATGTACTTTGTTACATAATGCCAATAAAGCAATTTGAATTTCATGTAATTCAATTTAGAGAGCGGGAAAGAAAGAAAGGGAAAGGGTAAGGTTGATACCTAGTCAGCTGTACAACTGAATGCCTTCAACTGAGATGTGTCTTCCGCATTTAACCCTACCCCTCTGAATCAGAGAAGTGCGGGGGGGGGGGGCTCCCTTAATCGACATCCACGTCTTCGGCGCCCAGGGAACAGTGGAGAGAGAGAGAGCGAGAGAGGGTCGGCTGGTGAGGCTGAAGATTGTTTGTAGGGGAACGGTAGGGGGATTGGCAGAAGCGGGCAAAGTGGGAAGCCAGGTCTTTCAGGGGGTCCTGGGTAGCGACGTTTTTTGGCTGCGCCTGTGTCAGCATGGACCGCCACAAGGGGAGAGGGGAGGGAAGCAGCGTAGGAAAACTAATCACGGCCTCTTCGTCGTGCTCCCCTTTGGACTCCAATCTCAGGTAGATAATGGGTATTATGCAGCATGCGCTCAACCTCTCCTCTCCTCTCACTGCATTTTCACAGTCTGCATGCTCTGAGAGGTGACCGGCGCCTATTGGTATTCTTCACGCTTACCGCGGGACCAAGAGCGGAATTTACATCCAAATCTCAAAATGTAGGGGAGAAAAAAGTTTGGAGCCGCTCCAGATTGCAGTTTGAACGAGTTTTTGTCGGGTCAGCTTTTTGAAGATAGCGGTCGCAGGGGGTGCCACAGTGTATCTGTTTTAGGAGAGCGGTTTACACTTCCATTCTGATTGACGGACTGTGGCCTCAGCAGCTTTTCAGCTCTTGTGCTCGTCAATTCAACAGTCCCCTCACTGTGAAGATAACTTTCCTCTGGCGTATGAAGCGGTGCTGTGAGTGCTCCACAGACACTGTCCAGATCCCTGTAAACCCAGAATACAACCTTATTAGGCCGCACTTGTAAAGCTATCATCACAACTGGCCAAACTGTAAGAAGCCTTTGCCACAAGCAAAGTGTGTTCCTACCACTGTAACGGCAGCCCAGTAGCAGTTTTTTTTCTTCTTCGAAAGCCACGTCCAATAATAACCACAGCTATAGCCTCTGGGGCTACACATTTGTCACGTCTGAAGCCTAAATGTGGACTTGTTTCAGTGAATGCTATTGGGTGCCCGAGAAGTGAGAATCCAGGAAAACAGGGTGGACTGAAGTGCCAAAGGTCTTCACATTTCCCTACTTTGAACTCTCACCGCACTTCCTCTTCCTCCCAACAACCTCAATTGAGCTGAACTTTATACCCCATACAGCACTTTGAGATACAGAACTACAGCCTGACCACCAGCACTGACAGCCAAAAGCCTTTATGTCAAAGGCTCTCAGGGCCAGAGGCTATGTTCAGCAGCTTCCGCACTTCACAGCTGAGTCCAACACAGGCTAACGCAGGCCGCCCCCTTTCCCTACCTCAGCAAAAGACAAGAGAGAAGTAATTGCCCGGGACAGCTCCGACCCATCTCCTGCCTGCGAGGTGGCAGTACCAAATTTGAGAGAGGAAAAAAAAAGCTATACTCTTTTTCAGCCATTGAACTAGTGAAGCATCGCCCAGCGTGCCAGCTCGCCCGGGTTCCTGAGTGGCCCAGGGTTAGACAGGGGAACTCAAGGGGAGACAAGAGATGAGGCCGGGCCATTAGAAGAAATGCCTGTCCTCTGAGAGACACGACATCGATCAGTCAAGTTGCATTCGGCAGGGGGCACCTCACGGCATGGGCTTTCACTTGCATGACACACCTGCAGGTTTGCCAATTAAACAACTTCCTTTCGATTAGTAGGCCAAATACACAGAACTATTTACTACAACATTGGCCTTATTACCTATATCTGTGTTTCAAGGGGTAGAATTTCAGTTCAATTGTTGACACCCCCCCAGTCAATAACGAATGCTTTAAACAGTGTGAAACACACCAAAGGAATTACAAAAAATGCCTGTTCGTTCTCCGTACAACAATGCAAGCTTGGAGGCCCACGGCCAGCGAGGCTGCATGAGAAGACTTCATTCACCTGGAAGAGAGAGGCCTATTCAGAGAGCCCTCTCTAAGCCCATTCTGCAGCCGGAGCCGAAACAACCATGATTTGAGCTTAGAGCTTTGAGCTCCCCGCTGAACCTCTCCAGGGACAGCAGAAGACAGCAGGGGCCATCGCCTTGCAGAGGCCTGTATCCCCGATCAACCCAACTGTATACAGCGCAATCAGCTGAACGGTTTTGAAACCCAAAATGAGTCAAATGATAATTGTGAATGATTGGGGGTGACATTGGCCACATTTCCCTGTAGGGCCATTGGCTTTGCGCAATTAAGCATCTAATAACAGGGTGGGAGGCATTAGGGGTGTCATGGGGAGGGCGGTTGGAGCGGTTGAATAAATAAATGACAAGCGTGAGAGGATGTGCCCAGAATGACAAAAAGCCAGAGGGAAAGAGGGGACATTTCCTTTGCGATAGTGAAAGGACACAAGAGATATTTATGTGACTGCCCCTTCCTTTTAAAAGCAAAGAAGCCAGGTTTCAATTTCAACATCATTTCCTGGGAAGACCGGTCCTCGACGGAAGAATTGGCCACAGTGGTTTAACTTTCACTCAGTCAACAGTGCACATGCCAGAAACAACAACGAAGTAAATTATTAAAAAAATAGGACAAGGCCATAAAAACAAACCCTCCCCTTAACTCCCACACTTACAGTAAATGACCCAATATAACTTGTTCGGAGCCGTTCGGTTCAGAAACTACCAAAAAACCCAACAGAAGTCAACATTGCTTTTAATTACCACCATCCACACCGTGCTCATTTAGCATCCAGTGGCTCTGTAAGAAAAGACGCTTCTGTTCCGTTCAGTCCGCTCATCTCCTGATGCGGATGAGCGTTGGTTAGTGTCGGACAAGTATCTCAGTGCGAAGTTGATGAAGAGGGAGCAGAGGGAGCGGGGAGAAAAGGCAAACAGTGCACTCAGGGAACAGATGTTCATTTTGCATGGTCCAGTGCCAACGGCAGTGCCTGGCGGAGGGAGCGGGTGCCAGCCGAGGAGGAGGAAGAGGCGGCGGGCAGGGCTAGAGCAACAGTGAGTTGCGTGCGGCAATGCCCTTTAAGGCAGGAGGATGCAGAGGCTTCTTTAAATATTAAACAGCTGCTACTATGAAGCCAGTCAAGCTGAGTCAGCGCTTCCGAACAGAAGCTCTGCAATCAAGGAAAAGCTGTCCCGGATAGTATCTCCATTCCTTTACTCTCTTTTCTCTTCCTCACTCTGTCTCTCTTTTGTGTTTCTTTCTCCCCTTTTCTCATCCTATGTTCCTTCCAGAGATAGTGTCTGGAACAGCGGATATTGTATATTTCAATGGCAGAGCAGGTAGGATATAGTATATTTCATGGCAGAGCAAGTGGGATATAGTATATTTCATGGCAGAGCAGGTAGGAATAAGCGCTATCTGTGGCTTGTTGTATTGTGCAATAATGCAGTTGTTATGTAAGCCTTTATGGGAATTCTCAGAGCGGGGTAAATGAGAGCGAAATACTGAGATTATCAAGGAGATATCGAAACCTGTCCCTTCTCCCACTCCCCTCCACACATCCTGTGTAGCGAAACGGCGTCCTGTGCGGGAACTGAAGGCCTATCAGTTCTGCCAGAACGTGACAGTTGGTGTGACCTCTGTGTCAATCACCTGGGTAGTGACTCGTGTTTATTCTTGAGGACAGTGGCCCATGCCGCCTCCCCCAGCTCCTCTTTATTCATTCACAACCATCACGGCCACTGTCATTGTTGGCAGCTCAATGGTGAGACATTTCGGCCTGCCAACGGTCTGTGGACCAACTAAGGTCAACTGTCACCCAGGAGCCAGTGTCCGAATCAACTCCCTCCTACCCACGGTTCTGGCCAACTACTCAAATATTGGCAACACCTTCACGCACGTTGGTTGTAATGACCTTCGCTTTAGGTGATCTAAGGAACTGAGGGAAGACTACAAAATCATTTGAAACACCCTCGTTAGCACAGGGAAGAAAATAATTATGTCTGACCCTCTCCCGTGCTATCGAAGAGGTTCGAGAATGTTTCAGTTGCCTCGTGGCCCTAAATGAGTACAACAACAATGTCTCCTTTGGTGACAGTTTTGACTTTCTATGGGTGTAACCAGCACTCTTTTAAAGAGACAGTTCTGAACCTAACCACAGGGGCTCCAGATTTATATACAGCAACATTGCAAACTGTTTTAACCTCAATAGGGTAGGGGGCACTATTTTCACCTCCGGATGAAAAGCGTGCACAAAGTAAACTGCCTGCTACTCAGGCCCAGAAGCTAGGATATGCATATAATTAGTAGATTTGGATAGAAAAACACTCCAAAGTTTCTAAAACTGTTAAAATCATGTCTGTGAGTATAACAGAACTGAAATGGCAGGCGAAAACCTGAGAAAAATGCGTGTAGTTTTCCATTGACTGCCTATACAGATTCCATTGACTTAGGACTCAAATTGCACTTCCTATGGCTTCCACTAGATGTCAACAGTTTTTAGAAATTGTTTCAGGCTTGTATTCTGAAAAATGAGAGAGTAAGACCACTCTGAATGAGTGGACACTGCAGTGTCCCAGAGGTTTTTCATGCGTGCGACCAAGAGCGTGCCTTTCTTGTTTTCCTTTTATATTGACAAAGCTTTTGTCCGGTTGAAATATTATTAATTATTATGACTAAAAACAACCTGAGGATTGATTTTAAACATCGTTTGACATGTTTCTATGAACTTTACTGATCCTTTTAGGATTTTTCGTCTGTCTGTTGTGACTGCAATTTCACTGGATGTTGGCCAGGTGGGACGCTACCATCCTACACCCCCTAGAGAGGTTAAAGGCTGATGGCCTGGGTCTATTAGTGCTCCAGTCCTCCCTGTCATAATCATCAACAGGGGACATGAATGGCATATAACCTCTCGTAGACACTGTAGTGCAGTCAATGTAAGTAACCTAATTTATGTTCCCCTAACTACCCTGAATACATCTGTCAATCTGACAGCTATTGTCAGCAGTAATCATTTGCCTATGGACCTGAATTGCACTGTTAGCAATGAGTCTGTTTGCCCTAGTAGGAAACCCACCGTGGACTCAAATGTAAATATCACTGTCATGTCTACCTCTGAAAAGCTTCCCAGGAAAGCACCAAAAACAAACAAGCAACCCCGAAAAGGGCTAAAAATAGCCTACATTAACATATGCAACCTGAGAAACAAGGTTTATGAAATCAATAACTTACTAACATCAGATAACATTCATATACAGGCTATATCTCAAACTCAGATCGTTCATTTGATGATACAGTGGTAGCAACACACGGTTATAACATCTATAGAAGAGACAGGAATGCCAATGGGGGAGGTGTTGCTGTATCTATTCGGAATCACGTTCCTGTAATGCTTAGAGAGGATCTCATGCCAAATGCTGCTGAAGTATAATATGGCAACAGGTTTGCCTGCCTCACCTAAAGCCTATTCTTGTGGGAAGTTTCTAGAAAGCCAGTATCTGGGTTATATGTGTGAAATGGTTGATATAATGTGAAATCATTTGACTAAAGACAAATAAACTGTACTAGGATGATACTAAAAAGCTTTGGAGTACCTTAAATTACATTTTGGGCCAAAAGGTGAACTCGGCTCCATCCTTCATTGAATCAGATGGCTAAGTAAGAACCACTGCCTCCCTTAACAAAGAGCTGCAGTGTAACGGTTTTCGTTGGTGGAAGGAGAAGAGGACCAAAGTGCAGCGTGGTAGGTATCCATAATACTTTTAATCCAGAATGAATACACAAACAAAAACAACAAAATGATAAACGAACAGTCATTGTGGGAACGCAGGCTACCTAAGTATGGTTCTCAATCAGAGACAACGATAGACAGCTGCCTCTGATTGGGAACCATACCAGGCCAAAAGCGGAAATACAAAACATAGAACTAAAACATAGAATGCCCACCCCAACTCGCACCCTGACCAAACTAAAACAGAGACCTAAAAAAGGAACTAAGGTCAGGACGTGACATGAATTCAGTTTTAGAATGGGTGGCTAGTAATAAGCTAGTCCTAAATATATAAAAACTAAAAGCATTATATTTGGGACAAATCATTTACTAAACCCTCATCTAAATCTAGTAATGAATAATGTGGCAAATGAGCAAGTTGAGGAGACTAACCTGCTTGGTGTAACCGTAGATTGTAAACTGGTTATTAAGATGGGGAGAGGTCTGTCCGTGATAAAGCGCTGCTTTGCTTTCTTGACACCACAATCAACCAGACAAGTCCTACAGGACCTAGTTTTATCCCACCTGGACTTACCGCCCAGTTATATTGTCAAGTGGTGTAAAGAAGGACATAGGCAAATTACAGTTGTCCCACAACAGAGCAGCACAGCTGTCCCTTAAATATGCACAGAGGGCTAATATCACGAACACGCATGTCAATCTCTCCTGGCTCAGTAGTAGAGGAGAGATTGACCGCATCGCTGCTTGTCTTTGTGAGAGATATTGATGTGTTGCGTTGTTTCTGCTTGGGCCACAGGAAGTAGTGGCTGCCTTGGCAGCAGCTAATGGGGAGCCTAATACAGAAAAAGCACAGTTAATGTGCTGAGCCCTCCGAGGGGCCGTCATTGAGCCCCGTTTCCATGGGAACCGCCTTTATCCAACACTTTCCTTTTCCTTTCAGAGCAGGTTGAGTGTAACAGTACAGTCTATCCGCTTGGTCACCTCCAGATAAGGTTGGGGTGAAAAAACGAGATGACGGGCAAAGAGGGAGATACTCGGCTTAAAGAAGGGTTAAAAAAGAAGAAGAAGAGAGCACTGAACTGAAGAGAGGAAAAACAGAAGGTCTGATCTCAACTCAGAGAGTCACAGGGGCAATCAAACAATTGAGCACTTATCCCCTTGTAAAACCAATCCCGGAGACACTGATCTTTCAATTTAGCCCGGATCGTCGAGGCGCAGCCGACACAGGATCCATTTAGCCAAACTTTACACCAAGTAATAAACCAATCAGGGCCACTGAGTTGGCCAAACCATTCTCTATCTTTTTTTTTTATCCCAGCCCCGTCCCCACAGGAGGCCTTTTGCCTCTCGCAAGGCCGTCATTGTAAACAACAATTTATCCTTAATTGACTTGCCTGGTTAAATAAAGGTAAATTCCAGTCTCCCAGGCACTTTCTGAGGGGGGCTGGAGAGAGATGGAGCTGGAGGGAGTCGGGACTTGGCGTACAAATTCAGCCCAGAGGCACTCAGTGAGGATGAGAGGGGGAGAATGGGGTTGGGTGAGAGATGGACGGAGGGATGTTTTCTCTGCTGAGCAGTGAGAGATGATGTCGGTAAAAAAGGGGCGGGCGAAAACTTAAAATGCCACCTCATAACCTCAAAAAACCAAATCATCCCGTAACACAAGAGAAAACTTTCATAATACTAGTATTACTCTGAACGCACAACAACACTACATCGCTCTATCACAACACAAATGGGGACGTAAACATAGGGAAACGACATTTCCCGTTTGGAGAACAACTCTCGGTTGATAGTGCCGTGTGCGCAAATCTAGCCACGCGGGGCAAAGCCCCGTAGCAGATTGTGCTAGATCTTAACCGTGCTAAACGCATGTATTATGCAGCAGTGGCACAGCTGAGAGAGAGAGGGAGGGAGGTGAGGCAGTGGGAATGGGAGTTGGCTTGGAGATAATACAGTGGGCACATACAGTTGGGTGTTAATGCCGGCTCACTGCAGACTTAATCACATGAGGTCTGCTAGGGTTGCCTCTGAGATGGAGGCCCCTCTCATCTTTCTTATGTCTCTTTCTTTCTTTCTTCCTCTCTCTCGTTTTCTCTGGTTATTTTGTCGCCCCCCCCTCGTTCGTCCGTCTGTTAGTCGGTTTCTCTATGTCTGTCTCCCCGTCTTTCTTTCATCTTGAACGCTTTATCACTGCTCTCTCTCTCTGTCTCTCTCTCTCTCTGTCTCTCTCTCTCTGCGCCCATTTATTGATGGCCTGTTCCTACTCGTTTTCCCTTTCTCCATCTCCCCCTGCTCAGTGCATGTGGACTTGGCGGAGAGCTAAAGGTGAGATCAGCAGGTGGATCAGAGGAGGAGGGAGGAGAGGGAGGAGAGGAGGAGGGGGAGGAGAGGAGGAGGGGGTAGATCTGCACCATATTTGACAGTGTCTTATTAAGACTCAATACCCACCTGCTCCACGCACACAAGCACACGCGCAGACCTGAATACACACACACACGCGTGCAGAGCCACACACACACACACACACACACACACACACACACACACACACACACACACACACACACACACACACACACACACACACACACACACACACACACACACACACACACACACCTCTCCTTTTAGCACCCTCTGTTTTTCCATCCCTTTACCTCCCCCTTTCTCTTTCTTATCTCTTCGTCTCCTCTTCATCTTTCCTGTATCTCTTTCTACACCTTCTGAATATGTCACTTGGAAAAAGGAGACATGACAGAATTCAAAAGTAATTTTGGACTGACCAATGGAGATGGTTTCAAACACATGCCACTTCAAAGTTACATGTCACAAAATGTCGATTTGAGATATTTTGGTCATCAGAGCAACCTTGAGGGAATCTTATTTGAGTCAGAAAAGGATGTTCATATGATAAGGAAGATATACAAACACCTTGTAGAGAGCATATCCAACTGACTATCTATGAGAAAAATAAAAAAAACTATTGGAACCAAGACTTCAAAGTAACTGATGTTGGCAGATTTATTTAATTAGGCAAGTCAGTTAAGAACAAATTCTTATTTACGATGACGGCCTACCCCGGCCAAACCCGGACAGCGCTGGGCCAATTGTGCGCCTCCCTATGGGACTCCCAATCACAGCCGGATGTGATACAGCCTGGAATTGAACCAGGATGTCTATAGTGACACCTTATGCACTGAGATGCAGTGCCTTTGACCACTGCGCCACTCGAGAGCCCGAAGTTATAACATAACTAACGAAATTACAGTTTACAAAAATGTACGCTTAATCCAGTATCAACTAATGTATAGAATGTATTATAGAAGAGACAAAATTCACTAATTCTACAGCACAACGGCAGAGTCATGTCTTAAGTGTAAAACGAATAATGACTCAATAATCCGTGCTTTCTGGGAATGCTATAAAGTCCTGAAGCTGTGGGCGGAGCTCGAAAGTTGGCCGCCAGAAGCATTACAATGTAAACATACTTTTAATCCGTCTGTCTGCATATTTCCAGACCCGATGGGTTGGACGATTCTCTTCTTATCACTCATCTTGAAAACATTTCAATCAACAAATCAATACATTCGCCATCATTAACACAATGGACAAATCAAATGATGTATTATTTAAATATTGAAAGTGTGTTGGCGATGGAGAGAAACAAAATGATAAAGTTTCAGGCCACGGGGTGGAAAGTGAGGCGGGTGCTGGAGATGGGGGTGTGCGTTAGGGTTAGGGTATGTATGATGTTGCTGTTTGTATGTGTATTTTTTGTATTGTTTATTTTTTTTAAATCTATAAAATCGTAGAAAAAAAACTAATGTCACTTCCTCCTCCTCTCTCTACCTCTATACTCTTACGACATGCTTTCCGTCACATTTGATTCACAGGTGTTAATAACAAGCATGAGAGTGATACGAAAATTAAGACTATCACTGAAACAATTCGCTTTTCATGTAAGTAATGATATAACAACTACACAAGTGTAGATCATTGAAGTGGGAACTGTACATTTAACAAAACATATGATCACTCTCTCTTTCACTCACCCCAGTTGAGAGGTCAATTGTAAACTTGTCTCGTTGTTAAATCTGTCCCAGCCAATCGGGCGTTTCCTTTTCACTGGTGGCCTTACTTAACTGGCCAATTAGGCTCCTGATTCAGTCTGTTGTTGGAGTGTGGTGACCTCTGCCCCGCCCAGCACGACACAATTACCCATGAGCCACAGAAGCACGATGGAGTCGGAGAGCAGCCAAGGAGCCGGCCAAACCAAGATAATGGAGAGATGCATCATGCATGAAAACACATACTGTATACACGCACGCACACGCACGCGCACGCACG